>NW_010314854.1:0-15295 GCF_000700745.2 Antrostomus carolinensis | reverse complement strand
ACACAAAGGTTGCTATCGCTATTGCAGTCTGAAAGTGAGGAGAATAAAGAAACAAATAAGTAAGAAAGATGAGGGGTGGGTTTTGAGGTGATGCCACTTCAGTTGGTGTTTACTTGGCCATCCCTGGACAAGCAGTGACCTGCAACCATTTGAACAACACTCCCTCCCTGAAGTGTTCAAGGCCAGGCTGGATGAGGCTTTGAGCAACCTGGTCTAGTGGAAGGTGTCCCTGCTGATGGCAGGGGGGTTGGAACAGATGATCTTTAAGGTCCCTTCCAACCCAGACCTTTCTCTGATTCTGTGATTCTATGGATCCCTTGAACCATTTCTCACTGTTCTCTCTATTTCACGCAAAGAATACATGGGCAGGAAAGTAACAGAGCTCCATTTTGAGGTATGTGTGTGTATGCATATGTAAATACATAAACTTCTATAAGTATAGGTATGTGTATATATGTCTGTCTCTATACATATGTGTGCATATACATACTTCAAAGTACATATATGTATATGTAGCTATATTAAGTATCAATGGCATACATATATATATATGTAACTCTCTTTAGAGTAAACAGAAGACCACATCAAACAACATCAAACTGTGCCAAAATCCAAATTCTGCCAACAGGCACTGTGGAGTCTGCCACCTTGGTTCATCTTAACCATTCTGTGACCCTGTGGTTCAAATATTTCACACTTAAACCTACTTCTACCTAACCCATATTTTCAAGATTTTCCTGTTTGTACCCCTAGAAAATTTCCAGTGGAGCTGCAAAACCCTCTGTAGTGATTCAATTCCCATGCCAGTGGGCTCTTTCTTTAAATACCTTTCAATGGCTGCACAGGAACAGTCACAGACCAACAAGAAGCTCACAAGCTGCAGGCTGACAGTTGCTGTGTGCATATATGGCTATTCAGTGGTGAATTTTTCACGTGTTTGTCATTCGGGCTCATGAGAAGACCCATCCAGCCTTTTTTCTATGTGCACATCCACCTCATGCTCCCATTCTTCCATCTGGAAAATCTTACCACAACAAGATCATGCAGTGGTGGAACAGCTCTGGACTTCATGTAGGCACACAGATCAACCCTGCAGCCTAAGGACACTCTGGACTCATCCCACAGTTACTGCACAGCTATTTTACACACACACAGTGGCCATCTCCATGGGACTTGGGACATCTGCCCGGCAGCCAGAAGTTCAAGGCGGTTCCTTACCTTCTTCCTTTTGTGACAGCACAAAGATTCCGGGTGGAAGAAGGTACTTCTGGACATGTGACAAACCTGCTTTTGGGTGAGATGTTTTGCATGCAGAAACAGTGGCAGATTTTAACTGTTACATTTCTGTTGAAAATAAACAGATTATCTTAAAATCCTATCTAATTCTTTAAAAAAAATCTGACCTATATTTCCTTGTTTTGACGACATGTTAGCAGCCACCATTTAAACCTTTTTCTCTGTGTCACTTTACATCTAATTAGCACTTGAACCATTCCAGTTGTTAACCATCATCACCACTCCAATATTTTCTACAATTCTGCAGCTGTAGAATTTGTCCATACAAAGTCTTTGAACGATGAAAGAAAAAGGAGAAAGAAACTCAGGGAATATTTTCTCCCTCCTAATAGTTAATTATAACTCCAAATCTGAAATTTGCAAGCTTTCTTCTGTCCAGTGCGTCAAACACCAGCACCACAAAATATTTAACAAGATTTGGATCCTGAAAAGATTTATTTCTAGCCTTAACTTTAAGCAAATAATTACTTGCATTCTTAAATCCAGAGATAGTTTTGTGTGGAAAGAGGTGTCAGAATGCCAATACATATGGCCAGGGACATTTTAGCTGATTGAGAAATACATGTCTTTTTTTTTTGGTTGTCTTTTTTTTCTTCCCCCCCACCCAGAAACAGATATGTCCATTCTAGAACTTTCTGTTCCCAAATTAACCCCATTTAAATTTAAATACTGGAAAAATTTCTTCCAGAAATGGGGTCTTTATCTTCCTTCTTTGCATCAGAAGTTATTCCAAACCCCTGGCCAGCAATTTTACACGTTCTGTGTTGATTTTCCTTTGCTGGCACCTTCCGACAGGGCAGCAAAGCCCAGAGAAGGGTAGCTGAGCTCAAGGGTATTCGCAGCATTTATTGCAATAGACACCCCCCTCAACGGGAACCCACATGGGAATGTTTAATCTGGCCGGTCAGAACAGGCCAGTTACACATCAGCTGGAAGAAGCACTTGACAATGTCCTGTGGAGAAGCAGCTAAGCACTGACAGGGGCTGGTGAGCAAACAGATTTACCCACCCCTGTTTCCTGTGACTTGCTCTTCAGAACTGTTTAGTAGATTACAAGATGCAACTCATAAATATTGTTTGCTTGGTTTTTTATACCATCACAGTGGTTTGAAAGACATTTTAAAGATAAATTAAATGAGATTCCTCTGAAGAGGTCACTGTTCATCAAATACAAACAGAAGCTACAGGAGAAGATGGAAACACCTGGAAGGAAGGACTGAATGGCTACGTGACCATCAGATGCAATTAATACCTCCTGAAACTTGAAGATGAACAGCAGTCCCTCCGACCTGCAGGTAGAATTTAACGTGAATTTCAGTGGATTGTCAAGGCTGGAAATAGGACCACAAAGGTCATGAGGGGGAAGTCAATGTGACAAGAAGCCAGCAACAAATTTTAGGCTGTCCATGCAACAGGGAGCCTGCGTAAGGAGTTGGCAATTCCTGTCCTCCCAACACCAACAAAGTGAACAGAGTTGCAAGAGAAGGACTGCTGTGTAAAGTAAACTCTTCAAGCCCTTTTAGAGCAATGCAGCTCCAATGGTTGTTACCTGTGATTTTCATGGGGCACCTCAGCCCCATGAGTCCCATATGCCCCATGAGATCAGAATCAGACTCTCTCTTTTTCTGAAGTAAAAAGCAAAAATCCCCATTGCCTACATAAGATATATTACAAGGACATCCCGTTTGCTGGAGTAAGGAGCACCACGGCAGGCTGAGTAAAGCACAGGTTTGCATCGCTTCCATTGACACATTGTCAACGATGGGTTCACGTTACACCTGAGCACAAATGTTACCTCGCAGAACAACAGTGTAATATCAAAAGCTGGATCACATTACTCCCCCAGACTGAAACAACAGATTTATTGACAGAGAGGAAGCCGGCTATGGTAGTGCTGCTATTACCCCTAACCAGTACAGCTGCGTTCCTGAATCACAAAGATTTCTGTAACTGGTTTTCAATAACCGAGTTTTGCAGTGAATTCTTAGTTCATAGCAACAGCAGGGTTTTAGCCTGTGAGATGGCAGCAACATTAACACGATTTTAAGGAACAAACAAAATGGCCCCAACATCTATAAACCAGAAATCAGCAGCCTCCCATGTACTGGAAAAACATCCAGAAGGGTGTTACTGTCACTGATCCAGGAGCAGGGCAAAAAAATGCATGCTTAGATATTTCTGTAATGCATGTTCATCTTCCAAACCAGCTTTTAGGACTCTGGTATTAAAAATGACTGAATAAAGGAAGGAGTTATACTATTTTTATTTTAATTTTCCCCTCATTTAAAAAAGGAAAAATATCTTGAAATGTCTACATCTACAAAAATCCTGATTTATTTTTCTTCTCTGCTTAGGAGGATTTCTTCAAACCAAAAAAGCAACCCATAATTTTTTGTTCATTTTTCAATTCACTGCAATTTGAAACATAAATAAATGTTTAAATAAAATTAAAAGTAAATATAAATAAAAGTAAATAGAAAAAAAAACAAAATGTTAGTGCTTCTAGTAATATTTAAAATATAAATTAGCATGCAAAGCCTTTGTGCATATATTTGTAAGCAAATCTGGGCTGGCTACTCTGAAACATCAGATCAAAAGGGCAAGGCAAAATGCAAGTAACACATTTAAAGTAATCATCAAAAGAATATGATCACAGCAAAGTCACTTATAGCTCTGAGAGCAGTCAGATGGTGAAGGGAGGAAGTGTAGTTTGAGGAACAACAGCCTGAATTTTGCAGGAAGTGTGATGAGATGATCATGATGGTACAAATAGGTTTAACTGGCCTTTTAGTGCATTTGAATTACTATATCCTTTTTATTAGAAGATCAGGTATTCTTTTATCTAAGAACACCTACCACACTCAGTACTCAAGACCAACAGCACTGAGCTAAAGAACAAGAAAAGTGGACTTTTTCCTTTTCATCTTCACCAGTGAGCTCGTGGCTTCTGCATTCTACTCTGTGTGTATGCTTCCAGCCCTTCTCTGGGAGGTTTCTTAAAGGCATTTCTACCAAGAACACTATTCAGTGCTCACCACCTGCTACCAGTCTATGAACAAATAGCAGGTGACTGTTTAACTTAAACCTTGGCCTAAAACACATGTGCAGAGGGGTAAATGACCACGCTAGTCTCCTTCTTTCATTTATCCATTCTTAGGGGTTTGGCTTATAACTTTAACACTGTTTTTTAAAGTATCAGGGAGACCAATACCCCCACAAACACATACACATCCTATCTGATTGCCCTCATTTTTTAAGTCCTCTTTTTCCCTTCTTTTCCCAATTATATTAATTTCAAGAGTACTTCCAGGTAAAGTAGGTAACACATAACTCTCTGACACACCACATTTTTGTCCATATCTGTACAGAAGAGCTCTTCTGTTTGAACGTAACTACATGTTGTCCCTTATCCACACATACTAGACAGATATAAAGGAAAAGTTTTGCAAATAGCTTTTGGAGGAAACCAGCACTGGATTCAGTTCTTGTGGGTTTATCTCTGAAAAGTTTGTTCTCTTAGAGTTGTTTTTCAGATTACATTGACCTTGAGTCATTTGGAGAGAAAGAAGACTGCGACATCTCTTGTAGTATGAAACAAACCAACCAACCTTATTTCTTGCAAATAAATAGAAAGGAAAAAACGAAACTGGGATGATCAATTGAAGGAAATAGAAGAGTAACATTACCGCTTCTTTAGAAAAATAATCGCAGTTTCCCAGTAACTATAGTAGAGTTTGTAGAAGCCTCCTCCCTTACTTTCTCACAGCAGATGCCTACAAAACCAGATTAATGGATCTTCTCTTCAAGCCAGGTGGTAACGAAATGATGATACAATATTTCCAGCTCTCAGCACAACCTCCAACTTGTAAAATGCTGAGGTGTGCCCATAAAACACAGACAAAAGTAGGTGGGGCTACTGCTTAATAGTAGTCATAATAATAAGATATTAATGATACCGAAAAATGAGTGGTATTTACCATGAAACTCACAGAGAGAAAAAGTCCTTCGGCTATTTTCTTTTCCAATGTCATCAGAGATTAGCTTGTTTCTTTTTTTACTCCTGCCCAACATAACACTATTCTGCTTTCTGCACAGACTTAGACGCTTGCATGTGCTGTATTTGGCACTGGTTTGTGGTAAGGTGTAATTTATCTATTAAATTTTGCTGTGATGAATCTCAGCCCTTCCTGGGGGATCTTAATTTGTGTTAAAACTCCACGGAGGTCTTGCAGCAGGTATAAATGACATTTACACTCATAGCAAGGTACCTTTCCACTGCTGAAGTCCTCGTGTTGGCAGGAACCAGGCATGGCGCCCTGGCTGTCCTAGACCTTTGCTGGGTCTGGCATTCGTCTATCACTCACAGGCGTCCTTCTGGAGCAGTTCACACCTCTGCTTCGATAAAAAGGGGAAACCATTCCTTGAGACATCAGTGAACACGCACAGTTACGGGCCTTGTATTTTTTCACTTGGTCTTCATTCACCAAAAGTACAGCAGCTCCATCCATTGTCAAGTGATCAGTGCTGAGGGGCTTTGTGAACTGACAGAAAGGTTTGCAAATGCACGGTGACATTGTGCAAATTTTTCATACACCTTCAATTTTTACTGTGACTGCTGTCAATATCTGTTGAAGCATTTTATGGGAGAAATGTCTTGCTAAAAATCTAGCTATAGCACTGGGAAATCATTCAAAGTCCTTCAGGTTAAAAAAAATAAAAATATAAATACTCTTTTTTATCTCACTCAACAGAAATGGCTGCAAAACCAGGACAGGCTTGTAGATGATACTTGTGCCTAAAGCACAGGTACAGGAGGGATGATATTTCCCTTCTCTGTAGCAGTAGTTTTCCCTCCAAAGTGTTTGGTACATATACTACTCTCAGTGCAAATTCTGAACATCTTCTCCCAAGATTAAATTTGCCTTGTGTACAAAGAAGAATTGAGGACCCTGACAGAGGAGCTGAGCCTTGGGTCCTGAATTCACTTCTGTCTGCTGCAATATGGTGAAAAACGTGAAATGGAAGTTCTGTCGCTGCCTTTGTTCTGCTGTTGGACAAATGCCATCGAACGCCACGAGAACAGTTTCTGTATCAAACTGCAGTCGCTGTACTCCTCCAGGATCTGTAGTGTGAAGACATACCAGTCTATTGTAGAAAAGCCTGCTTCACCTGGTTCCACCATACACCCCAAGATGCAGTAAGGTGTGCCTACAACAGGACGGGTTAAGCTAAAACCAAATTCCTGCTCTCTTCAAAACCAGTTGTTGGACAAAACACAGTCTTGCAGCGCCCATCAGTGCTGCCATATCTGCGAGTGTAAACGAAGAGTAAGGCAGCTGTTCATCTCACAAACCGTTGTGTGTTTTGACAGTGTGGTTTTCCCCTCTTGCTTCCCTCTTTGCTTGGCTCAAACAATGAGTCTGTCTGCTGATGTGCAGAAGGAAAACACAGTGTTGAGACACCAGAAACTATCTGCTGCCTTTTATCAGCTCTTTTGCATCCCTTCCTTCTTGCCACCTGCTAACAGTATCAGTAACAATATGTCCCAAAAATGAAGGCTTTAGGTGTGGGGATTTCAGAACTATTCAAATCCTGTCCTGTGTAGACCCTTTGCAGAGGCCTCTTTTGCCCTCGGACAAGACAGCTCCTAGTTCTGGGCCCACACACCTGAAGCAAGCTGCAGATGCCATCTTCTCTGTCGTTCTGGGGACCAGGCTCTCTGTCGTTTGCCTTCTGTAACAAGACCTCAGCTTCCTATAGAATAGGAATGGTTTTCTCTTTTGTTTGTGTGTGTGTGTGTGCATGCAACAGCTGGTGATGCAATCATTCTGGGGAGGGGGCTTGGCAGGCAGACTCCACTGAAATCACATTCATCAGTCTAAAAAACCACCACTAGTGTTTGGGCTATGAACACTCATCCAACAATGCCGTGGCGTGGAGGAGCCTCAAAAACATCTCAGAATGTCGAGTCAACGTCCCTCTCTTTGTGTACACGACACGTGGTCCTCACAACAGGATTTCTCATGCCAGTCAAAGAAAAATTGTGGGGGGTGTAGGTTACATGTATTATTCTGTCCGTCACATCACCTTCACTGCCTCGTTATTTATTTATTTACATCAAAGGCAACGGTGTATTCCATCACAGCCATGGCAAGTGTTTATATCTCAGGAATCGTGCCCACATTTTACATCCCAGCAGCGCAGCTCAGACTGGGGCTGCTCATGATTCCCCTTACAGTCAACAGGAGCTGCACATGTCCACCTAGGAGGGAGCGTCCCTCAACCTCCTGGTGCCAGGTCTGCTGGTGAGCAGAAAATTAATATTTTATAGCAGAGAAAAATAAGTGGAAGGAGCCCTGCTACACCGTAGTAGCCAGCACCGTGCATGATGTATAGCATGCTGCCTAGCAATGTTGCTAAGCAACGCAGCACCATCCAAGAAAATCCTGCATTAGCTTGTAGTGGCTGGTGGGGTGGGTTAGACGTGACACTTTGCACACAGAGCTATGCGGAGAGAGGTGTGCTTGGCTCAGGACGATTACAGCCATCTCCAGTTGCTAATACGTCTCTCCCCTGTTATTCTCCCTGCACTGATGAACTACATCACGATGCATCGTGTGCCGCAATAATTTTCTGCTGAAAAAAATACCTTCCCCCACCCCGCCCCCCACGCTTCCTGTTTCTTAATGCTCTTCAAACCTGATTTAGAGAGTAGCGAGTAGTGGAATTTTACAGCTACATCCCATGATGCTCTTGCTCTCGCTCTCAATCCCATGGCCTGGCTCATACCTCAAACTAACCGTAAAGTCAGATCACAATGATGTGACTCACTATTATAACTAAAGATAGATCTTGTCAAAAGCAGTCATGAGCCCTGGATGCTAGAGGTTGTTTATCCAGCGTTGTGGGTTTTTTTTTTTTTGGGGGGGGGGTATTTTTCTTCTCTCTCCTGGCTCCCTAACTTTTGACATTCAAAGGTCTATCCCATGTTAGTGAGTATTTGGGTGAGCAGGCAGGTATGGCACATGCTTTTGGTGATCTGGAGAAAACCACAGAGGTGCTGCACAGAGGTCTGGCTGCAGGTGTGAGCTCAGCCTCACACAGGTCCCAGGTCAGAGCTTTGCAGTGGCATGGGCTGGGGACTCCCAAACACCACAAGGGCACAGGGCAGGACAGCCACAGAAAGGAGGGAGAAACATTTTTAAGAGGGGTTTCTTCTAAGCCTAACAACAGTGTTTACATAGCAGCTGTTTTCAAGTGTGAACATTCACCTGGAGTGTTTAATACCCACGGAGAACAAAGCAGCACTGGTGCAGGAGACAAAGCAAAGCAACCTAGACACCAGCTGAGACAAGAGGGGTTCTCACCCCAAGAGCAGCAGCTCCTGTTAAGGCCACAGAATAGCTCAGCGTCAGACAGGAGCAGGTAAGTGGCAGGACAGGGAAGACTTGCTCTGATGTTAACTACCCCGGCCACCCCCTGTGGCACTGACCAGGCAACGGGGACGTGGGGAATACAGGCTCTGGTGAAGCTCCGTGGGCATAACAACTCTGCAGGGAAAACACAGCTGGGACCCGGGGAGATACTGTCCTGAAGGAGAGCAACTCCTGCTGGGGCGAGGCGATCTGAATTCTCCTCAGCCTCAGCCACCCAAGCTCAGGGAAAGGAGGATTGACTTGGATTATGCCATAAACACAGATATGGAAACTGGCAGGTGAGGGAGCTGGAGATAGCTCTTTGTTTGGAGGTATTGGATCCATTTCAGCCCTGTACAATTCCACTGGTGTCAAAGGCATGACATCAGGGATAAAACCAACCCATTATTTTTAACCTGGCCATTTCCTTTTATGCCCTTCATTCAGGAAACCCCTATGCAAGTGCATGATTTCAGTCATGTGAATATTCTCACTGGAGGCAGTGTGACTGCTCGTGTACTTAAACACATGCACGTACACATGCGGGACTGGAGCCTGAAACAGCACTGGAAAGAAAGAAAGAAGAAACAAAAGCGGTGTGGGAATACCTGAACAACAACGTGGCGTGAGGGTCTGTGAAAGGTGTTTGCCCACCTGGGCAACAGTAATATTTCTGGCTACATTTCCCCTTTTAAGCTTGACAGTTTCTCTGAGACCAGCAGCATCTTTAGCAAAGCATGTTACGTATGACTGCTGTAAAGGGGAGGCGGTGGTGTGGAGAACAAAATGCCCAAAGTGCTCCTGAAGTATTTAAAAAAAAAAAATGAACAAAGAAGCTAGTTATGCAAATGTCCTTTGGGGACTGCAATCTAAGTCTGTGACTTTCACAACCTTGCCCTGATTCCCTCTCCTACACTTGCAGGGAACACCCTAGAGGTCTTCAGAGGAAGCCTCAACATACGTGTTTTCTGCATTGCTTCTGGCTTCACATTTCTGCTGTTCCTCAAAAATCTGGACTTCCAAACACCAAGAATTATGATCTCTAACCAGCATCATATGTCAGCAATGCTCTACAGACATCTTCCAAACAGCGACTCTCGTGTACTTACATCTTGCAGCAATCTAGAAGACAGACCAGGAAAACATCAACCAAAGAAATTTGACTGATGAATCCCCATTCAGTTTCTGTGTTACACTCACACTATTTTAAAAATCCCCATTTGCAAGAGCACTGCTTTCACCACTTTACCAAGATGTTTTCCAAAAGGTCATGAGCATATTCTAACATCTGGCTGCAAAATGAAATGTAATGACAAATCTTGACCCATCAGGTTAAAGCCTCCAACATGTGATCTGAACAAGGGTGACTTTCACAGATACCATACCGCAAGATAAGTGATTCAATGAAGTTCCCAAAATCAGCAGAGTTATTCTGGTTTGCAGCAAAGTAAATGAGATCAGGTTTGCCACAATAAATGAATCCATAAAGGTTGTCTCATACATTGCAAAACAGGCTATTAAGAGTCAGAAGACTTGCTGAATTAATTTGCCATTACTATGGGGTAAGACCTACTAGAAATAGTTATGACTCCTAGAAAAGTCTTTAGTTTCTCATGCTCATCCAAATGAGGGAAAACACCATCTTTATTTTTTCAAGTGCCACCAAACTTCCCCTTACTTGCATGTGGACTGTTAAAATTTGCTAAGAAAGCAACCAGCTCAGTTTTGTCCCAACTTTCTGTTTCAGGTTTGTGTATTTGCCATTCAAACGAGACAGGCGAATCCATGAAATTCATTTCACAGGACATTGAGCAAATGGAATGTGGAATAATGTTCTTTAGTTTCTGACATATGATCAAATGCAAGTTTGCTACAAGGAAAGAGAAGGAGACATGCAACAGCCTTGAAATGAATAAAAACCTTGCCACGATAACCATAGTTAATACACGAATAGAGTTATATTATTAGTATTGGCTTCCCTCTTGTGGCAATGACCAAGCTGTAGCCCTAATACGTATCTGCTGAGGCATCTGTCTAACACAAACCACTGCGATATGCTCACTGGGCAAGATCCTCGCATTCATGCACAAGACAGCTCATTTCAGTTCGAGGCAGATACAAAGATCTGCGTGTGGGGGGTGGATGGCAGGCTGGGGACTCAGCCCTCTAGAAATACCTCTGACTTGAGTGTTTCGGAGATGTACCCAATGACTCTGGTCCAAGTTCAGACTAAAAGAAAAGAGGTCTTCCACTTGAAGCTGCACTTACAGTCCTGGTTGAGGGGGTGGTTCATGTTCTAGATCTGTGCAGTCAATGGTCGCTGCTGATTCTGCCAGTTCAGGGGGCGTTTCTGTGACAGACCTCAAGAATATGGGCCAACACCTCTAATTCACTGCCCACGTTGCCATTCTGACTCCAGAGGCGACTGTAGGTTAATATCTCATTTTCCACGGCAGTGACTTGAGGAGGCACGATGGTCTCCTCTCCTTTATTTTCTCCATAACCACTTGCACATTACTATAATTTGACTGACATTTGTGAATTTACAATTTTTTTTTAACAGCAGCATGTGTGAGAAGGTACCACTGCTATTAATAAAGTGTGTTTCATCAACAGAATTTAAAGCTGTTTATGAAGGATGTTGGTCTCACTCTTGCTTTTTTACAGATGGGGGAACTGAGGCGCAGAATAATTAGAAGCCAATCAGCAGGCCCAGCAGAGAGCTGAAAATAGATCCCAAATCTCCCAAGGCTCAGTGCAACGTAACTGCTCCTCTACCAATGTGTGAAATGGTAAAGCTCAGCTACTAGTATGACCTACACCAAGGCATGGCTATTACTCACATATTTTCCCAAACCAGTTCTTTTTACCACTGATATTTCATGGACAACCTCTAAGACAGCCAAATGTCCAAGTAAGCCCACACCACCTTAGCATAAAGCCTTGCAGTTCAGTGCTTATTTCACCAACCTATAAAAATCACATCACAGCTCACCCTTAAATTAATTTTTCAGGATTTCTAGAGTATCTTAAAAGAGTGTAGATTTTTTTAAGTCTACACTTAAAAAATGCAGATACTTTGCCAAGGAAGCTACAAGCACCTAGTTGTGGTTTTCTTCCCCTTTTACAACAGTGGTAGCATGGAAAATAAACTAGACCACAAGCATGATACCACCCCAGAAGTATCACATGCACAATTAAATCATAATGTTTAATCACTTTATCATATAACAATCTGAAACCTCCTTTGGAGGGCGGGAAAATGTAGGCATAGTGCTTGGGTTTTGCAAATATCCCTATGAAGAGCTTTCAGTAGAGTGTTGTGATGCTAAGGTTAGTGAGTTCAGTCACCCAATTTGATTAATATTGCTCCTGCTCCTGTTCTGAATTCCCCTAACCATTTTTGTGGTTTCACAATCATTCTTTCCAGTTGGGAGAAAAAAAAAAAAAAAAAATGTTTTCTGTCCCCTGCCACTGAGTGAAAAACCCTTTTCTTACTGAGAAAATGAGTCAGGTCTTCCCTAGGCAGCAAGATTTCAGTGGGTGGGTCACTCTGCCTGTAAAAGCTTAGTCCCCCAGGGAGTCAGCGTGACAGAGCACTTGAACTTACCTGCCCAAGCGGAACTGCTTATGGAGCAGGGGTATGGAAAACAACCAGGTGAATTAGATTCAGCAAGAGCACCAACTGTTCCTGTGGAAGATAAAGGGCAGCCTCTGGGAGACAGGGAAAAAAAACCCAAAACAACAAACATAAACCTTCCTTCAGCAGCTGCAGGAACAAAAACACAGGAGCAACAGGGAGGCGAGTTGGGTCATAGCTTTTCTGTGCCACATTCTCTGAGCCTAACTGGAGCACCATGAGAAGAAAACTCCTCCACTTCTTGTAAATAACATAAACTCTTTACAGAGGTCAGGAAACTATGCCCTGGCTCCTCTGGGACTCTCCCGTGCCCAGGCTGGGAATCACAGGCTCAGCCAAAGGGAAACAGCCGGGTGCAATTACTGACCAGCAGGTGCAGAACAGCACTCAAAAAAGGCTGAAAGCTCACGTTTCAGGTGAGTTGCGAGGTGAGGGAGAAAAGTATTCAGTGTTTTTAGGCTTGCTTAAAAATTTGGGCTTATTAGTGTAATTACTACAGATTTTTATGGGTGGTGGGGTTTTTTTGTTTGGTTGGGGTTTTTTTTAATGGAGTTGGTCATAGTCTGATGGAAGGTAAGTTTGGCATGTTTTGTGGCACCGACCTGATATACTCTCATCACTGTGAGGACCTCAGATGTGTTGTTACAAACCTCATCTCCTTTTTACCTCTACATGCTGCAAGCTCTCTGTGGAATGGTCTAAGTCTTGCTACAAGTTTTATGACACCCCACGCATCTGAGCCCTCATTGAAACACATCCCCACCACTACCAGGGTTGAAGAATCAGCACATTCTTACTAGAGACATAAAAGTGCTGATTACAGTGAACTCTGTGGCTGTCACGCCAGTGTGAAGGCCATGTCTTCAATATAAGCACAAGGGTGTGTCTAGATGTATCTAAATTCAGACCAATTGTTTTTAAGTTTTCTCAAATAAAAGGAAAATAAAATATACGTTGCATGATTTCAGTTCTGGGCTGTCTCAAGAGGAGAAAAATGTTATGATAGCACCACATTTACTAAGAATGAGTACTTTAAGGTTACAATCCTACAAGCACTAAAGTGGCAGACCCACAAGTGACTGTTCTTGCAGGTGTTTCTCATGGAAGAATTTGTAAATGTTCAAGTGCTCACTAAGTGACCAAATTGAAACCAGGGACAGAGGTAAATGTCAAATGATGAAGGACTGGCAATATGGGGAGCTTAATTGCTTTGTAGGAGAAAAAACAACTCCTAAAGGGTTACCCAACTTACAAGGGGAAATGGCTTTAAGTTGAAAGAGGGGAGGTTTAGATTAGATATTAGGAAGAAGTTCTTCACTGTCAGGGTGGTCAGACACTGGAACAGGTTGCCCAGAGAAGCTGTGGATGCCCCCTCCCTGGAAGTGTTCAAGGCCAGGCTGGATGAGGCTTTGAGCAACCTGGTCTAGTGGAAGGTGTCCCTGCTCATGGAGTTGGAACTGGATGATCTTTAAGGTCCCTTCCAACCCAAACCATTCTATGATTCTATGATTAAAAACTCCCATAAAATGATGATGGAGGAATCCGTATTGTAACAAATATCCAAATACAAGAGCAGGCTTTATCAGGATTTAAATATTCCTTCCAGTATAAGGCATAAAGGTACAAACTGTTTATCACCTGTGGGATTTTACTTGTCTAAAATTAACCTGTGAGAGGTACTCTGATTTTAATTCTTGAAAGCACTATCAGGATTTGACTCGATCCCTAGTTCATCAAAGTACTCTCAGCTCTCAGTGATGTGACTAAACAAGCCAGATTTTCTGTGTATTAAAATACTACAAGATCATAGAACGTTTCAGAATTACACTAATAATATTTGGGATATGGAACCCCACTTCAAATAAACCCATTCTCTGCACCATTCCAGAACTTCTGTGCATGCAGCTTATCCCAAAAATTTAGACAAAATACAATTTTTGCTAAAGAAAAAAATATTTTTCTACGTTTTAGATATGCTTTGTTTAGTACTGTAGTTATTAAAATTATCAAGAAGCATGATGTCAGGCTTAAACCTGTCAGGGACTATATTTGTGCCCTTGAATGCCACCACAGCAAATACAGCCAGCAATAGAAGAGGGCATTAAATTCCAGTATCCAGAATAAAGCCTGTTGGTGCTACATCTCATTTCTGGTGGGACGGTAGACCAGCTCTTTTATTCAGACTGTATTTCCTAAAGAGCGTTATTCTAATTCTCCGGTTTTGACATAGCTGAAGCGATCACTTCACTTTCAATTTGTAGCAACAGCAACATCTAGTGTTTCCAGTCTGCCCTGCAGACTTCATGCAGCATGCTTTTCATTAACGCCATGCTTTCTATTTCAATAGCACCGCCCATCTGATCTACTCACGCCACAGAAAATAATCACTCAAACTCTGTGAAGCAGGCAAGCGCTTCTCCACCTCCTATGGCAAAGATGGAAGAATTAAGGAGAGAAAGAGCTTAACTGCTCAAGACAGTTCAGTAGCAGGCAGGACCTGAGTTGCTCAAGGTCATGCAGAGAGAACGACGAAGTCAGAGCTGACATTCAGATTGCCTGCTTTACCTGGAAGATTGTCTCTTTGTCCCAGGACACATTTGGATCTAGTTTATCCAAGGGGAGGAAATACCTCATTGCATTTCAGAGGTAGTTCCACTGAGTTGGAGGGCAGCAGCAATGTTTCTGAGGAAAGCACAGCTGACATCTTTGCTGTTGGAGAACTTGTGCAAGGCATGTTCTTCTGGAGAACATCTGAACAGAGGAATGCGTACAGGTGTGCCAGTTACAGGACCCTTACAGGAATGTGAGAAAGGGCTGTGGGTCACCAGGCCCTTTCACAAGGCCCCAGGTGTCCCTGAGTTGCTCTTCCCAAGCCGTGGTCCCTCCACCTGCAAAGCCACAAGCACGCAGAGGGCCAGCTGAGGGGCTGGGTGCCACTCTGCAG
>NW_010314853.1:0-41248 GCF_000700745.2 Antrostomus carolinensis | reverse complement strand
GCTGAACAGAACCAGCTCTGGCCCAGCTACAGAGCAGAACAGCCACCCTGGAGCATTCCTGGTGTGTTTGCATCCCAGGGGGTGTCCGGTGCTGGTCCCCAGCTAAACCCCGCTCACGTTTGTGCCCGCAGGGAGGGATGATTGCCCTGCTGCTCTCCATCCTCTGCCTGGTGATGATCCTCTACACCCGCCGGCGATGGTGCAAGCGACGCCGGGTGCCGCAGCCCCAGAAAAGTGCCAGCGCCGAGGCAGCCAACGAGATCCACTACATCCCCTCGGTGCTGATCGGGGGCCACGGGCGGGAGAGCCTGCGCAACGCCCGCGTGCAGGGCCACAACTCCAGCGGGACGCTCAGCATCCGCGAGACCCCCATCCTGGATGGCTATGAGTATGACATCACCGACCTGCGGCACCACCTCCAGCGCGAGTGCATGAACGGTGGGGAGGACTTCACCAGCCAAGTCACCCGCACCTTGGACTCACTGCAGGGCTGCAATGAGAAGGCCAGCATGGACCTCACGCCAGGTAGGGATGGGGCACGGGGGTTATGGGCTGAGCTGGGTCGGTTCCAACTTGTCTTCTCTCCATCGTTCCATACACATGTTTTCCCTTGAGCATTTCCCCCGTTTCTCTGTTTTTTTGTTGCGTGTGAGATGTTGGTGGCACTTTGAAGGCACCTCCGTTGCTGGGAGACCTTGCATCCAGTTGAGAGCAGTCACTGCTGAGTGGGACATGACTGGGACAATGCAGGATGGAGCTTTGAGGGAAGGGCTGTGGTTCCTGTGGCCTGTTAATGGCAGTTAATGACAAAACAAGGGGAAATGGGTTTAAGCTGAAAGAGAGGAGGTTTAGATTAGATATTAGGAAGAAGTTCTTCACTGTGAGGGTGGTCAGACACTGGAACAGGTTGCCCAGAGAAGTTGTAGATGCCCCCTCCCTGGAAGTGTTTAAGGCCAGGCTGGATGAGGCTTTGAGCAACCTGGTCTAGTGGAAGGTGTCCCTGCTGAGGGCAGGGGGGTTGGAACTGGATGATCTTTAAGGTCCCTTCCAACCCAAACCATTCTATGATTCTATGATGGAGAACCAGAACGGTGTCTCCTCTGAGCTACCCCATTATAACCCCCAAAATTCCCTTCTGTATTCCAGGATTTCCAGTGTCTTCTTCAAATGAGGTTTTTAGTAGCAAAATTATGCTTGCCATCAGTATGATTCAGAATTAACATTGTCTTCTGATCATCAGCAGGGATACTTTGAGGCCTGTAACACACTTGCTCATTGACCATATCAACAACTGAGCCACCCAGCTGGGGTCTTCTCAACTGAGACATGGTTTGGGAAGACCATGACATGGTTCTTAAACCTCTCCAGGGGTTTTTTACAGACTTGGGTATGCAGAAGTTCCTTAGGAGGGTGAATGTTAAATCTCAGCTTTTGACTGCTTTGTTGGGGGTGCTGGTCCCCTTCAGGCTTTGAGGAGCTTGTGAGGGTGCCTTGGGGGAAGCTTGGCCTGTTGGCCACGGCACCCTGGTTGCCTCATGCAGGTGCTGGAGATGGATCCAAGGAAAACTCTCTCATCTCCCTCCTTTTCTAAAATCTTTACCCCTGAAAGATTTTGCCTTCAATTCTTGCTCCCCAGGGAGCGATAATGCCAAGCTGTCCCTGATGAACAAGTACAAGGACAACATCATCGCCACCAGTCCCGTGGACTCCAACCACCAGCAAACCACGCTGCTGTCCCACACCTCCAGCAGCCAGCGCAAGCGCATCAACAACAAAGCACGAGGTAGGGGTGTCCCCGGAGGTAGATGGGGTGCTCTGAGCTTCCACCACCCATGGTCTAGCCACTCACTCTCTCCTGGGATGGAGAAATGGGGCCAGTGTTGGGTGAGAGCATGGGAATGAAGGTTTGGGTGGGGGGAAGCAGAAAAGTATTGTCTGCAGGGATGGAAATGATGTTGGGTTGGTTGGTTGCGAAGATGCAGAGGGTGTTGGCCATTGTGAATGTTTTATGATACCTTCATGGCCACGGGGAAAAGTTGCAAAGTGATGGGAACCATGGCAGGGAGCATGACCATGTGTGGTGGGAAGGGGAGAAGATGCTGTCCCCACTGCACCTGGCAGGCAGGGCTGCTGGTCCTCAAGGCAAGGCTCGCCCTGAAGGGATGATGTAGGATGTTGCTGCTTGAAGTGGCGTGGTGCCAGCCCTGCTGTGACCACACTCGGTGTCTCCTGCAGCCGGCTCAGCGTTTCTCAACCCCGAGGGGGACTCGGGGACGGAGGCAGACACCGACCCCCAGCTGACCTTCTACACGGACCCCTCACGGAGCCGGAGGCGCAGCCGAGGTGGGTGCAGGCACAGAGGTGGGTGGTGAGCCATGACCCCTTTTGCCTTGTTAGCCATCACCTCTCTGGATCTGGAGACTTTCCATCAACAAAAGATGGAAGCCCAGGCACGATCTGGGTTGCCGTGGGCAGGTGCTGGTCCCAGTTCCCACAGTGGACTGCTGCTGGTTTATGGTGGGGTTTCTCAGCAGAGAATGACATACATTCTGGTTTTTACTGGAGGCTTCTGCTGGGCTTTGGTGGGTGTTGAGTATCATGCTTCACAGGCTGGCCCATGAGCTGTGGGTTCACTCTGGCATGGTGCACATACTGTATGTGCAACCAGGGATGGAGACAGGCTTGGTCCTTGGGCAGGGGTCTCACCCTGCACCATCCCTTTGGGAGATCTCCGCACCTGGAGAGAAGAGTTTCAGTCAGTTTTCCTTCCTTCTCTGGATAGTGTCTTGTTTTTCTGGGAGTGGTGGGCCTGGGAGCCATCTCCTTCACCCCCACCACCCATGCTGGATGGTGGGAGGGCAGTTCAGACTTTGTCTCCACAGGGAATATCCCAGTCCTCAGATAACTTTTTCTTGCTCAGCTTCTTTAGCTGAGAGATGAAAAGTCAAAGACCTGCTGTGTGCCCTGAGCAGTTAGGGCTCTCTGGTGCTTCTTCAAAGGCATCCAGGAGGCTGTTGTCACAGCAAAATTAACCCAGGAGAAGTGCTGAGAAGAAGGAGGGGAGAAAAAAAGGGATAATGCGTTTACCTTCCTTCTCTGCAATATCTCTGCTCTGGTTTAAAGTCCTGCTGCTGCAAAGGTCTTGGTGTGCGGTGGTGCAGGGGTGTGGGAGAGCCAGGGTGAGAGAGACCTTGAGGAGGGGCTGCCATGGCAAAGGCTGCTCCATGCTCTTGAAAATCCAAAGTGACTTCACTTAATTGGATTCACACTGGATTTCCATGGGTCTGGGCAAGGTGTCTGCACCCTGAGATCCTTTGCTTGCACCCCAAGATCTTCTTGGGTCCCTTGTGTCTGAGGTTTGACTGTGCTTTTGTGTTTTGCAGTGGGCTCCCCACGCAGCCCCGTGAACAAGACCACACTGACCCTCATCAGCGTGACGAGCTGTGTCATCAGCCTGGTGTGCTCCTCCCACATGAACTGTCCCCTGGTTGTCAAGATCACCCTCCACGTCCCCGAGCACCTCATCGCTGATGGTGAGTGCCCCGTGGTCCTACCCACCTCCTCCTGCTGCACTCTGCGAGCTGTAATGGAGAGGAGGAGGGAATGATGGAGAGGACAGATGCAGGATGGGTGCAGGATGGGTGCAGGATGGAGGGGAAGGGCACAGGACAGAGGGGACAGGTGCAGGATGGAGATGACTGTCATGGAATGGAGGTGATGGATGCAGGATGGAGGGGTCAGATGTGGAATGGAGGGTACCAGTGTGGGACACAGAGGATGGGTGCAGGATGGAGGGGATGGGCACAGGACTGAGGGGGACATTATGGGATGGAAGGGACAGGTGCAAGATGGAGAGGGCTGTCACAGGATGGAGAGGGCAGGCGTGGGATGGAGAGAGTCATCACAGGGCAGAGGGGATGGGCACGAGACAGGGGAGCTCATTGCAGAACAGGAGGGGCTGTTGTGGGGTAGAGGGCACCGTCTCAGGTTGGAAGAGATGGAGGAGTCCATCATGGATTGGAAGGGACCATCACGAGATGAAGGTGACCACCAGAGGATGGAGGAGATGGGCATGAGATGGAGGGGTCGATTATGGGATGGAGAGGCTCATTATTGGATGGTGGGGACCATCATGGGATGGAGGGAAGCATCACAGGATGGAAGGAACTGCCATGGGATGGAGGGGTCCATTACAGGATGCAGAGGACCATGATGGGATGGAGGGGACAGCAGCGGGTCACCGCCACTGACTCTCCTTTTGGTGGCAGGGAGCCGGTTCATCCTGCTGGAGGGGAGCCAGCTGGATGCCAGTGACTGGCTGAACCCAGCACAGGTTGTCCTCTTCTCCCAGCAAAACTCCAGTGGGCCCTGGGCCCTGGACCTCTGCGCTCGGCGTCTCCTCGACCCCTGCGAGCACCAGTGCGACCCCGAGACCGGTGGGTGGTCAGGCGGTTGGGATGGGTTTGGGAGCTCCCCTCTGCCTGCTCAACTCAGTTTTGGTGGGAAGATGCTTTCTTGCTTTGTTCCACGTATGAGAATGGAGCTTCTGGGTGGCCCAGGTGTCTGCAGGCTGGGATGGAGATGGAAAGCCATGTCCTCCTGTGTCCCTCATGTCCCCTGTGTCTCTCCATAGGTGAGTGTCTCTGCTATGAAGGTTACATGAAGGACCCCGTGCATAAGCACCTCTGCATCCGGAACGAGTGGGGAACGAACCAGGGGTGAGTGTGCCTGCAGCAGTGTGCCCAGGCTTGGACCAGCCTCACACGAGCTGCTGGGCTTCAACAGTCTTTTCCACAGGCTGTGGCAAATCCTCTTGGGTGACACAGTTAGAGGCATGTTGGTGAATCGTGAGGTCAGCACATGGCTGGGCTCTGCAGCAGGTCTGCAGGAGGGGAGGATTTGTGTTCTTTAAAATAATCAGAGATGATGTAGAAGAGGCCATTGTTAGGTTTCAGAGTAAACAGCCCCTGGAAAAGATGGAGGCTGCTCCTTTTCCCCTTGCAGGCACTCTCCTTGGCATCCTGTGCTTGGTGGGGCTTTTGGTTTGGGTGTGCAAGGTGTTGGAGGAGAGGTGACATTGGGCTGTGGTCCTTGGCAGAGGAGGGAGGCTGCAGGATGGGGACACCTCACTGAAAATTGGGGCAAATTAGATGCTTCAGTGCATGGCCAGAGGGAACTGAGCAGTCACCCTGTGCTATGCAGCTCTACACCCCTGCGAGTGCAAAGGGAAATTTTTCTGATGTTTCAGCACCAATTTGGTGGGGGATCCCAAAGGTTCCCATCTCCTTGTGACTCTCAAGGGATGTTCCATCTGGTACTTAACACTCATGGGTCTCTGATGTGCAGATGGGGACTTCCAGGGATGGCTGGGGGTAGTGTGCAGAAAGCCAAGACACCCCCAAAACCAGAGGTCCTACATGCACCGGCACCTCCAACCCCCTTTTTCCTCCCCTTATCTTGTTGTGCCGTAGCTGGATCTGCAGCAGTGGTGGCAGGGCACCCTCTCTGAAGTCATTAATCTTCACAGCAGGAAGAGAAAACCATCAAAGGCTGGGCTTGGCTGCATCCCCGCTGTGCTGGAGGATGGCAACCACGGGGGGCTGCCCGCGCTGGCCAGCCCCAGCTGCGTCCCTTTGAACTGGGACCTGGGGAGAGCACTGCTCCTCTGCCTCCAACCCCCTCTCTGTGTGGGGTTTTTTTTCATTTTAAAAGCAATTTAGGGATTAAACCCAGTGAGGAGCACTGGCTGCGGAGACAGGGGTGGCTGTTGTGGGTGCCCTGGGAGCCAGATTGGGGACAGGGTGATGCTCATGAGATAAGTGACCCTGTGCTGGGCTTGTGCGGAGTGGTGTGGTCAGGGTCCCCAAACCACCATGAGGTACCACTGCCGGCGTGGGAAAATACAGGTAGAAATACAGCTCCTTGCCCTGCTCAGCCCCAGGGGACAAGTGTCTGACAGGGATGTCCCCAGCTCCTCTGTGCCCATCTAATAGGAGGCACTGAGTGATGGGGGACTGAGTCATGGGAGGATTCATTCCCCCTGCCAAAGACTTGCTCATTTTGGGTTGTTTTGGGTTTAGGAGTGTCTCAGAGTGGAAAGAATGGAAAGGAATATCTCAGAGAGGAAAGAGCCCACAGCCACCCATGACCACCCGTGGCTTTGGTGCCAGCCCATGCCTTGGTCAGAGCCACCAGCAACATGCTGGACCTACTGCCTTGCAAAAAGCAAGAGGGCAAATGACTTTGTCAATTGAGGCAGGTAGTAAAATTGGATACACACAGCTTCAGTCCCCTCTGCTTTTCTGTTGCTCCTGGGCGTGAGACTGCAGCTTCACACTTTCCTCCCATGCACATTGCTCTTCTCTAGCTTCTTCCCAATCCAGCTCCTCCATCAGCTAAAGGGAAAGGGGAGAAAAGGCTGCTCACAGGTGAGTTCGGAAAAAATATGGATGGTAACAAGGAGAGAAGCCAAGGACAGGAAGGACAAATCCATTCCTGCAGCCCTCTGGACCTGTTGGCTGCTCCAGACTCAGCTTTAGTATAAACCTGAAAGGTGCTTAGGATCTGCTGCATTCCTCCAGGGGATTTGGGGCCACTTTTCAGACCCAACTCCATCCTAATGTCCTTACAGAAGCCTTCTCCATGCTCACACTTGAGATTCTGCCTTTCCTCCTGCAGCAGTGTTCATACCTGGCCAGGCTACGTGTTGTCTTGGGTCTCTTCCTACATACCAAAGTTGGGTATGACAAATCACACACAGCATTTCCAGCATGCTGATCTATTTGGGGCAGAGAAACCTAGCAGATGTCTTTTTCCCCAAGGTGCAACACAGCCCTAGATCATGGTGGGGCCATCAAAGTCCTGTCCTTCTCTGGGCTCTCAAGAAGGCTCCAACGCTGCAGTGTTGGGGCTTTTTCAGCACCACCTTTTGAGAGCCTACTCTCCCAAGTTGTTTGAAACTGGGTTCATTTTGTGTTTCCTCCTTGAACATGTCAGATTTTTGTTTCAGAACTGGTAGCAGCTGAAACGACACCTAACTCAACTATCCCTCTCTGCAGCTTCCACTGTTTGTAGGGGCTCTTGAAAGCGTGTCCATGCTGAGCATTGTGATGCCGCGGACAGCTTGATGTTTAATGAGGATTTTTTTTCTGCGCTGCAGTCTGTCCCTGGTGTCCAGGTGCTGCTTGGTGCAGCCCTGCCTGCAAGGGCTTGTGATGATGGTGGTCTCTTCTACCCGTCCAAGGTGTTCCCTGTGAACCCTTGACCTCCACAGGGTTGTATCTGTGATGAACTCTCTTTGGTCCAGCAGAACCATCTTGTCACAGCCCCTTTATGGGATCATGGAATGGTTTGGGTGGAAGGGACCTTTCAAGGCCATCCAGTCCAACCCCCCTGCAGTGAGCAGGGACATCTTCAACCAGATCGGGTCGCTCAGAGCCCCATTCAACCTGACCTTGACTGTTTCCAGGGATGGGGCTTCTACCACCTCTCTGGGCAACCTGGGCCAGGGTTTCACCACCCTCAGTATAAAAAATTTCTTCTTTTTATCCAGTCTAAATCTCTCCTCTTGTAGTTTAAAACCATCACCCCTTGTCCTATTGCTACAGGCCCTGCTGGAAAGTCTCCATTTTCTTATAAACCCCCTTTTAGATATTGAAAGGCCTCAATAAGGTCTCTCTCGAAGCTTCAACCATGCTGAACAACCCCAACTCTCTCAGCCCTTCTTCACAGCAGAGCTGTTCCAGCCCTCTGATCACTTTTGTGGCCTCCTCTGAACCTGCTCCCACAGGTCTCTGTCTTGAACTGAATAACTTGTAACTTTAACCTGGTATTTACGTTTTTTGGGATGGAGGTTGAGCTGCCAGGTCACGCTGTCTTTTGTCAAACTCATCAGCTTGCTCCCAACAAGGTTGCCCAAAGGGTCATCTGAAAGAGATGTCTACAGGTCCTCTACTCTCTCCCCTTGTCCCAAGGTGAGATCAGCTGTGCCTGAATCGTTTCTGACCATTGTTTGTGTAGCACACTCCTAACCCCTCCAATATCAGGGCGACGTGGTAGCACACGCCAGGCGCTGAGTCAGTCCCTGGAGAAGCCACGTTGGCTCTTAGCAAAGGAGAGGTCAGCAAAGCAGGACCTGGGGACTTTGCCAAGTCCCTCAGCGTGCTTGGGAGCAACGTGGTCTGACTGTGACCTCTTTTGTTCTCCTAGGGTGGCATTTTTATCTGAAAACTCATTTCAACCTTTTGGTTTAGATAGGTTTGCCATGGCTTTCTTTTTATTTACAGTGGTTGTGGGTTGACTGAGTGTCTGTTCACTCAGCAGCATCTAATTTTGCTCATGAGCTCATTTTTGAACTTCATTGGCGATGGCAGCGAGGCTTTGTGTGTTTGGGTTTATTTAGGGTACCATGCTGAGATCCACACTGCTGTGGTATGTCTGTTACCCAAGGCATCCGGTCCCTAAATCTTCATCAATTTCTCAAAAAAGAAGATCTTTTTGATCATGAGTAGCAGATACATTTGATCAGCTGTTTTCTTTGTGCTGCTCTTCAGCTGTTTTAAACGAATCTGGCTGATGCTGTTTGTGTCTTCACAACCTAACCCTAACCCAAATGGTGTGTGGGGTTGAGGATGTACCAAGGGTGGCCCAGATAAGAAAGGTGAGGAAGGAAGAAACATTGATGGAGTGCCGTGCTCCCCTTGGCCTGCCTTTTCCAGTGCCAGTGTCCCTGGAGCTGTAGGCTTTGTAGATCTCTCAACCCTAGCCCTAATGACCGCCTGAGACCGTGGCCGATGTCCCAAGTAGGAGGGGTGGAGAGGATGAGAGAAGTGTGGCAGGAGGAAGGTTGTAGCAGTGCCGTGCTCCCCTTGGCCTGCCTTTTCCAGTGCCAGTGTCCCTGGAGCTGTAGGCTTTGTAGATCTCTCAACCCTAACCCTACCCCAAATGACTGCCGGAGACTGTGGCTGATGTCCCAAGTACGATGGGTACGTAGGATGAGAAAAGCGTCTTTAGTTTGGATGCCTGCCTGGGTGTTTAGGTTTGTGTGGAGCCAAGAGCTGTCATTTCTGGCCTATTTAATCCAAACTGATCAGGCACAGAGCTGCTTCTGATCAGTCCCTCTTCCCTCTGTGAGCTCTGAAGACCATGCCACCAAAATACCTGCCAAGAGCAACCACAACTAGAGGAGTGAGGTGCCTACAGTGATCACTGAAAGCGGGGAGGGATAGAGCCACTTGGACACACACTTGTGAGTATGGGAGAGGAAGGAGGGGGTGAAACAGCAGCAGAGGCACAGGGCGCAAAAGGCAGCGATAGAGGAGGTGAGGTGTGTCTGGGGGAGGAGGTCTTGCCTAGTCCCCTTCAGCAGAAGGCACGAGTCAGCAAGGGTTCATGGGTGGAAATGTCGGTGCTGAGCTCCTGGAGAGTGTCCTCAGAGATTAGGATGGGTAAGTGCCTCTTATTGAGCCAAAGTTCTTTATGGAGATGGTTCCAGGGCTTCCCTGCAGAAGGTACCATGTCCTTGCAGACTCAGTGGTGGTTGTCCCCTGCCAAGTGGGCACATAGATAAAGGCTGAACTTCCCTTTTAATGGGACTTTTTTGATCCCAAGTACAGGCACATTGTCTTGGTTTGTAGCTGGGCCAGAGCTGGTTCTGTTCAGCAGCCAGAACAGCGCTGGGGTTTGGGTTCAGCTGGGATTTGTCAGGAGAGAAACACTGAGAACATCCCCATGTTGGCATTTGTGTCCCTGGCACTGAAGGACTTTGTGTTTGTCCGTCTGCAAGCGCAAGATCTCAGGGGTGAGGAATATTGCAATGGATCAGCTCCATGGGCATTGGGCTCTGCCAAGGGGCTGTTCCATCTCCTGTCCCCCATGGGCAGGAGATCCATGAGGGGCTCTTCCTCTCTTGCTCTCTCTGGCTTTCGCTTGGGCTCTGGCTCTCCCGGGATTGCTGTTTCGGTTCGGGATTGTGGCTCCTCCGGGATTGTGATCTGGGAACGGGCCGGGCTTGGTCAGTGGGTGGTGAGCAATGGCACTGGGTATCACTCATTTGCATGTTTTATTACTATTATTATTATCATCATTACTATTTTAATATCATTATTATTTTAAGTTTTCTTTTCTTTCAATGATTAGATTGTTTTTATCTCAACCTACGAGTCTTCTTACCCTTGCCCCCCAGTTCCTTCCCTTGTCCCCTGGAGAGGGGCAGTGAGTGAGTGGCTGTGTTTGGTTGCTAGCCCAGTGCCAGCCCAGTGAAACCACTACAGTAAGGCAGATTAAGGAGGTGCCACACAGTTCCTTCCTGGAACATGGAAACCTCTTCCCCAGCTCAAAGTCATCATCATATGAATTTTAGCCACAGTTGTTGGAAATTGCACAGAGTGGATGCGACCTGGCCTGGGCGCTGATTTCCATCTCCCAGGCAGGTCCAAGCCCACTGGCTGCATGTCCCAGATGTGTCAGCATCCATGGGCTGCCAGATGTGCCAGCTGGCAGCGGTCCGGCAGCCACGGGGCTGAGCTCCACCACAAGCCAAAAGTGACTCTTCACAACTGCTTTTCCACCCGAGCCGATGGGGATCAGGACCTTCCCTCACCCCTGAGATCTTGCGCTTGCAGACGGACAAACACAAAGTTCTTCAGTGCCAGGGACACAAACGCAACATGGGGATGTTCTCGGTGTTGCACAAGGAAGTTGTTGATGCCCCCTTCCTGGAAGTGTTTAAGGCCAGGCTGGATGAGGCTTTGAGCAACCTGGTCTAGTGGAAGGTGTCCCTGCTGATGGCAGGGGGGTTGGGACTGGATGAGCTTTAAGGTCCCTTCCAACCCAAACCAGTCTGTGATTCCATGATTCTATGATTCCCTCTGCTTTTTGCTCCCTGCCCATCATGCTCTTGAGAAGCAAGAACAAAACCCTTCTGTGGGAACACTGGAAGGTGGAGCTGCGATGTGCTCAAGGTGTTGGTGAGAGGCAAGGAGCACATCGCTTTCCAGCCAAAGCTGACCTCGTTCCAGGCAATCAGATCTGCAGGCTGAGTGTAATCCCCTGCTCCCAGCCGACCGGACGGGAAAGCGGCATTGTATCCCAGCGAGGAAATGAGACGGCGCGCTGTAATCCTGCAATCAGGATTTATTTTTTTTTAATTTTATTTTTTTTTTTATGTCCTTACTGAAATAACTTCGGATTAGAAATTAAATTGCTTGTGCAGCAGAGCTGTAATTGCCTCTGGAGAAAATCCTTGGGCTTGTCAGCACCACCCGACGCTCTCATCCTGTATTTTAACAGCAGCGATGTGACAGGATGGAAAATCTTCTTTCTTTCCTCATTTCTGAGCTCTTGCAAAGGGGATTTGAAGTGGGGTTTGTGTCGCTTGATTTAAAGCCCACGGTGGCTGGGTGTCTGTGCCTTCCCTTGCTCTGCCTTGTCAACCTCACTCTGCAAATGATGCTCTGCCAGCGTGGGATGCACTTCCAAAGGGGTCACAGCCACCAGTGTCCCACCAAAACTGGTCACCAAGTCATGTCTGCATGTCCCCCTTGGCTATCTAAGGCAGCAGGGGTGGAGGAGATGGGACCATCAGCTCTCCAGCCTCCTGCTTGGCTCTAATCTTCCAACTTGTCTTCTAGACCCCTTTGTGAAGTCCCCTGGGGGCTGAGGCTTCCACAGCTCCTCTCCTGAAAAAAATTGAAATCCAAGGGGAATGGAATCCAAAGCAGGTGTTGAAGCTGCAGCCCCAGACCTGACCTGCTCTTTTGCAAAAGCCTCACAAAGAGAGGATTCAGCAGTGGTTTGAGGTGGTTTTTTTGCAATTTGATGGATCTGATGCAAATCCCTAAAACAGGAGCTGGGTTGGTGGTACCTGAGTGTGCACAAGTGTGAGATTTTCCCAAATTGAAGAACGTGATATGTCATCAACCCGTTGGGGTGGGGATCTGATGCTGTAGGAACTCCAAAATTGAGGTCTTGAATGTAAGGCTATTTTACCACCTTGTCCTGGCTTAGTTTGAGCCATCTTGTCCCAGGACCCCTCTGCACTTGAGCTGGAGGCTAACTGGGGGAAGTGTTTCAGGCTTGATGCTGGTGTGATGCTCCTGGGTTTCTCTTCCAGGCCTTGGCCATACACCATCTTCCAGCGTGGCTTCGACTTGGTGCTGGGTGAGCAACCCTCCGACAAGATTTTTCGGTAAGTGGTAAAGACAACCTGGTTAGCCACATTTTGGGGCTCAAAAATATGACTCAGGGCATAGGGGCAGGTTGGTCTCCCAGCTGGCAGAGCTGAGCATGGCTGTTCTGTGCCATCTCCTGGGGACATGTGGGCATGGGCTGGGAAGGTCCTACCACAGCTGCCATGTAGGATGGTGGATGCTGGTTCCTCTTTTCCATCCGTGATATGAATCAAAGAATCATGGAATGGTTTGGGGTTGAAGGGACCTTTCAAGACCATCTAGTCCAACCCCCCTGCAGTGAGCAGGGACATCTTCAACCAGATGAGGTTGCTCAGAGCCCCGTCCAACCTGACCTTGAATGTTTCCAGGGATGGGGCTTCTACTACCTCTCTGGGCAACCTGGGCCAGGGTTTCACCACCCTCAGCATAAAAAAATTCTTCCTTTCATCCAGTCTAAATCTCCCCTCTTGTAGTTTAAAACCATCACCCCTTGTCCTATTGCTACAGGGGGTAATGAGTGAAGTTAAGGCTCTGAAAGAGGTTCTCTACCAAAAAGAAAAGTGTCTTTCATTTCTTTCTTATTTATTTATTTTTTAATTATCTAAATTACATGTGCTTTTGGGGTTCTTTGGGTAGATTTGGAGGAGCCACCCCACTTTACCCTACCCAGCCCCTTTGCTCGGGCTAGCATCCCTGCATGATAAGTGGTGGGCTCAAGGTCTTGGTTTTGGCTAGAGGCAGCCCTCTGGGCTCAGCATTTCCCTCCTTTGCTGCTCTCCCTGCCAGGTTCACCTACACCCTTGGGGAAGGCATGTGGCTACCGCTGAGCAAGAGCTTCGTCATCCCACCGGCTGAGCTGGCCATCAACCCCTCGGCCAAGTGCAAGACTGACATGACAGTGATGGAGGACGCGGTGGAGGTCAGGTAGGTGCGATGGTGGGGTGAGGGTGTTCAGGAGATGTTTCAACAAATATATTGGTGGTGCATCCCTGGAGCGAGAGGACCAACCCAAAGCACATGGGAGATGATGAGAGCGGTGACCCCCACCCCATATCTTGCAGGTGGAGGTTAGTACATTTGTTAACCCGCTGCTCTTTAGTGCCTGCAAAGCTGAACCTTCAGAGGTAGCTGTCATCATCTCAGTAGCTCCTGCATCCCTCTAAAAGCTTGGCTGCTGTTCAGTTCACTGCCAGCCCGAGGGAAACCCGAGCTCCAGAAAAACCATGCATGCATTCACACTGTCTCATCAGAGCAGTGACACACCTCCTCCTCCTCCTCCTCCTCCTTCTCCTCACAGGGAAGAGCTGATGACCTCCTCCTCCTTCGACAGCCTGGAGGTCCTCCTTGACTCCTTTGGCCCCGTCCGTGACTGCTCCCGGGATAACGGGGGCTGCAGCAAGAACTTCCGCTGCATCTCGGATCGCAAGCTGGACTCGACGGGCTGCGTGGTGCGTGGTCCCTCGGGGACCTGCAGATCTCCTTCGGTGTGAGCAAGGAGAGGGAGGGTGGAAGGGGAAGGGCTGCATCCTTCCTCCCTTCCCATTCCCTCAGGATGGATATTTTGGGGTTGGTTTTGCAGTGGGAAGAGATGCCCATCTGCTTGCTGGCTTTCCAGGAGGTCCCACATCACTCACACATGTCCCCTGTCACCACTGCCACTGCTTTGCTGTGCAGGGAGAGGGTGTGCCCCGAAACAGAGGGGTTTGTGGGGCCGGCGTGTCCTGCTGTGCTCCTCCCTGGAGCAGGGAGGCCGTGAGTGTGGGGCAGATGGTGGGTTTGGAAAGAGGAGCATTGCTTTGGTGGTCACCAGAGCTGAGTGCTGGTGAGTGAAGTTGCTGCCAGCATATTACCTTGGTGGGGGGGAAACCTGGGGGGTTCCCACCCCAGGGGCTGCACTTCCCAGGGCTGCAAAGAGGCTTTGGTGCAGGAAGAACATCTGCAGCTGTGGGTGGTGTTGCCACCATCCATCCCACAGCCCCCTAGGCTGTGATTTCTGATAGAACCCTCCCCTCCACCTCAGCCCTGGGGACAGATTTCTTCCTCGGGGTGGGGGGGGGTTTCACTTCTCCCTTCCCCCACCCCTGCCAGTGCCCGACGGGACTGAGCCCCATGAAGGACGGCACGGGCTGCTACGACCGTCACGTCGGCGTGGACTGCTCAGATGGCTTCAATGGGGGCTGTGAGCAGCTGTGCCTGCAGCAGATGGTCCCCCTGCCCGAGGATCCCCTGCTCTACAACATCCTCATGTTCTGTGGGTGAGCGACCCATCACCGCCCTGGGCACGGGGACACCCCCAAAATGCTACTGGACCTTGTCACTGCCAACCTGAGCTCAGAGAGTTGGGAAGGAGGGTTTCCTCTGTTCCCAGTATCCCTGCTGAGGTGGCCTGGTGGTCCCAGTCCCAGCTGATGGTGGACCATATGCTGGCTTCCCAGGTGCATCGAGGACTACAAGCTGGGCATGGATGGGCGGTCGTGCCAGCTCATATCAGAGTCATGCCCTGAGGCAGGGGACTGCGGTGAGCCCCGTGAGCTGCCCATGAACCGGACGCTCTTTGGGGAGATCTTCTATGGCTACAACAACCACTCCAAGGAGGTGGCCCCTGGGCAGGTGCTTAAAGGGACATTCAGGTGAGTTGGGGACTTGGGGAGGTGACCCCAGCAGGGTCAGACCTTACCATCCTCTCCAAGAAGAAGGAATGGGAAGCAGCCTGAGGCTGGACCTTAGGAAAGTGCCTGGTCCATCCATGTCTGGCCAAGCTTTGCAGGAGATGGAGAGGCTGGTGAGGAGGGCACATCTGAAGCTTTCCATTGAGAGCAAACATCTTTGTACCCTTTTTTGGTTGGACTCTATGATCTTAAAGGTCTTTTCCAACCAGACTGATTCTATGATTCTATGTGCCCAAAGTGGCTTTTGTGCCAAAAGTGACTTGGTGCTGGGTCACTTTTTGGGATGGGTCACCGGCTGGTGGGGATGATCCCAGGCAGTTCCCCTGTCCTCCAGCCCTGTTCTCCTCTTTGCAATTAACTTCCAGGCAGAACAACTTTGCCCGGGGCCTGGAGCAGCAGCTGCCGGATGGGCTGGTGGTGGCCACGGTGCCTCTGGAGAACCAATGCCAAGAGGAGCTCTCTGAGCCCACGCCTGACCCCGAGTTCCTCACTGGTGAGTGAGTCTGGCCAGACCTGCACCTCTCCCAACAGGGCAGCTGCCAGCATGCCCAGCTTTGGCACCTGACCCTCCCAGGGGGTATATCTACCATGGGATACATCTAGTCTGGCTTTAGCATCCCACGCTCACCTGCAGCAGCAGCAGCAGTGGTAAAAAGCTCTAAAAATAAAGGAGAAGGGAGAGGCTGTAAATTAATTGGGTGACATCAAAGCTCAAGCATCCATGTGGGCTATTTGCAAAAAGGATGGGTTTTTTTTTTAATTCAAGGCAAAAAAGTTTTCCAAACACCTTTCATTTGATTTCCAGAACTAAAACCCACTGCTGGTGTAACGAAGCATTCAGAACCTGCCCCAACCAATCCCTAATGTTTTGGTTTGTCCTGCCATAGCATGGCAGGACATGAGTGACAGGGTTACCATGGATTCCAAGACAACCTGCAAGGATTTACCTTCCTTCCACCAAGTTGTCAGCACCCTTAAATAGCCTTGGTTTCCTTGGTGCTTGTTGCTGTCAGCTGAAATGGCCGAGGACACTGGGCAGATACTGAGTGAGAGATGTGAGCAGGAAGGTGTTTTGGAAGATGTTCTCATACGAGACCTTGTGCTTTCCCAACCTTTGGCAGAGCTTGTGTAGTTACGGCCAACTGAAGTGAATTGCCTTGTGGATTTAGTGTTAGTGGAAGAGGTTTGAAGACTTGTTTCTGTTTTCAGGTATTAGGTTTAAAATAAAGTGTAAATAAAACCCCAGAAGGGTTTTGGGGAATACCTGTGGGCTGCACCCAAGGTCTGATGGGTGCTGGTTGCCCTGACAGGGCATCGCAGTGTAGGACATGTACCTCCTGATGGGCTTTGCTGCCCTCAACGTGGTTACCTGGATTTCTGGAAGGCACTGCCACCACAGCCCCAGCATCACAGCAGGGTTGGTGGGACTGAGATTCCACTGGCAATGATGCCGGTGAGGCAAAAGCCAGTAAATGATCCTATTCATCTCCCACTGCTCTGCTGGCTGCTTGTGTCTGATTAAGGCAAAAAAAAAAAAAAAGGAAAAGAAGTAAAATGTTCTCTGCTTGTCAGTGAGCAGATCTGGATGTTGCTGTGAGTACGGGAGAGCCAGAGCTGCTGAGTAAGGAAGGGCTGGTTTTGCATAAACACTTTGCAGGGAGGAGCAGGGCTCTGGGGCTGTTGGCAGCAGCCAGCACTGATGGGAGAGGCACTGGAAGGCAAAGGATATTGCTCTCCTTATCCTCCACCTTCATTTCTTCTTATGGAGCTGAGGATGGCCGTTGTTACCCTCCTGAGTTCCTGCTGGAGGCTGTTTAGCTGCAGAGTTTGCTGTTTCACTGTGGAGCAGAGACCTGCCGTGCTGGCTCTACAGCCATGGGACTGTGAGGGAGGAGGTGGCTGTGCCCCAGTGTCCTGCTGCAGCACATCATGGGGTGCTCTGGTCACCAAAATCAGAGTCGTGAGCACCCTTCAGCTGACACAATCCCAAACATAAATACAGGCTGGGCGATGAGTGGCTTGAGACCAGCTCTGAAGAGAAGGACTTGGGGTGCTGGTGGATGAGAAGCTCAACATGAGCTGGCAACGTGCGCTCACAGCCCAGAGGCCAATAACCGTGTCCCAGGCTGCACCCAGAGCAGCGTGGGCAGCAGGTCGAGGGAGGGGATTCTGCCCCTCTACTCTGCTCTCCTGAGACCCCACCTGCAGTGCTGCCTCCAGTTCTGGGGCCACCAACACAAGAAAGACATGGAGCAGTTAGAACGAGTCCAGAGGAGGCCACAAGGATGATTCAGGGGCTGGAGCAGCTCTGCTGTGAGGACAGGCTGAGAGAGTTGGGGCTGTTCAGCGTGGAGAAGAGAAGGCTCCAGGGAGACCTTCTAGTGGCCTTCCAGTACCTGAAGGGGCTCCAGGAAGGCTGGGGAGGGACTTCGGACAAGGGCAGGGAGTGACAGAACAAGAGGAAGTGGCTTTAAACAGAACAAGAGTAGATTGAGATGAGATGTGAGGAAGAAATTCTTTGGTGTGAGGGTGGTGAGACACTGGCCCAGGTTGCCCAGAGAAGCTGTGGCTGCTCCTCCCTGGAAGTGTTCTCGGCCAGGTTGGATGAGGCTTTGAGCAACCTGGTCTAGTGGAAGGTGTCCCTGCTGATGGCAGGGGGGTTGGAACTGGATGAGCTTTAAGGTCCCTTCCCAAACCATTTTGTGAGTCTATGATCCTATGACTCTGGGGCTTTGTCCAGGCTTGGTGGCCCCTCTGTCCCTCTGCTCATGGAAGCTGAGCTGCTGTGTGCCTTGGCTCATGCCTTGAGCAGAACAAAGTGGCCACCCAGCCCTGGTTTCCATAAATGTCTGGCTCCTGTAACGCACCATTAAATGGTTGGAGAATGGGATGTCTTTGCCCAAAGAGAGAGAAACCCCATGTCCTACTCAGCTCCAGCATTGCCATAATGTCCCGAGGGAGTGGAAGCATCAGCTAGTGTGTGGTTTCTCCCATACGTGTGTGTCCTGCTTGGCTCAGTCCTCACTGAAGGGGACCCCAGGACTTCTCAGTTGGCTGCATCCGACCTTACATGGCATGACAGTGACAGTTCCCAGGCTTGAAAACAGCTCATTAAAAAGCGCAGCTCTCATTAGTGAAATAATTAGTACACCTGGGCATGTCTTGGGAGAGGGGGTTGGGAAGGATGCAGGAGGGGATGCAGGAGGAGGCTCGTTATCTTCCAACACAGAGCCCTGGACGGCAGATGAAACGAGTCCACGTGTTTTCCTTCAAAGCCCTGGTTTTAATTGCCAGGGATCAGCTGACCCTCAGCTCCGAATGCCTCGCTGCTTCCCTGGGGGGACGTACTGTGTGCACTGTCCTTCCCCCAGCCCCTTCCCACCCAGGTATGGCACAAGGAGCTGTGGCCACCCCGGTGTCACCACAGCAAGGTGTCCCTGGGGAGTGACACTGAGCACTCATGTCCTCTCTCCAACAGGGATGGTGAACTTCAGCGAGGTGTCCGGGTACCCCCTCTTGCAACACTGGAAGGTCCAGTCCATCATGTACCATGTCCGGCTCAACCAGCTGACCATCTCCCAGTGTAAGCGTGTGGGGCTGGCGGGGAAAAAGGGGTGGTGAGAGGACATAGAGCCTTCTTCTGGCAGGTGTTGGGCTCAGAGATTGGTTGCCCATCACGAGTGTGTAGGGAGGTGGCAAAGGCTTGAGACCTGAGCATCTCCTCCCATCTTCTCCCCAGCTTTCAGCAACGCACTTCACTCTCTGGATGGGGCCACGTCCCGTGGAGATTTCGTGGCGCTGCTGGACCAGTTTGGCAACCACTATATCCAGGAGGCAGTGTACGGCTTTGAGGAGTCCTGCTCCATCTGGTATCCCAACAGGCAGGTCCAGCGGCAGCTCTGGCTGGAGTATGAGGACATCAGCAAAGGTAGGAGCCTCACTTGTCCCCAGGAAGGGTCCCCACAGCCACCCAGTGGGAGTGGGAAGATGTGTTTGCTTTTGGAATAGCAGGGAAAGTACCCAGCCCACGTCAGGGCTGCGTCCCATCCCATCCTCATGTTTCCATCCTGCTCTTGCACCCTTTGACGTGGCTGAAGGACCCCCAGGGACTGCAGCAGGTGTTAGTCTGGGCCAGAAAGGAACATAAATACCCACATCCCCAGGGAGATGAAAGACAAATGCACTAATCCCACCAGCCCTCCTGCCTGATTCTGGACTTCTTTGTCTTTAGTCCTGTTCCTTCCTTCCTTTTGTCTCTGCCATATCTCCTCTTTTCCATTTCCATTTCCATCCTGCGGCCAGACTTTTCTCCCTCTAATGCGCTTTCTTCTCTCAAGCTGTCGGCGCTGGTTTTAATATCTGGAAACCAGTTGTGAACTGGGAGTTCACCACAGTGCAGAGGGCATCTGGCACTGCTGCATCCAGACACGGTTTAGTCATGGTTTAGGGGACTTGTCAGTGTTGGGTTCGTGATTGGACTTGATGATCTTAAAGGGCTTTTCCAATCCAGGCAATTCTGGGGTTCTGTGGTCCCCTCCGGAGCCCTCGCTCCGGTGCGATGACTTCCCCGTGGAAGGGATTTTGCAGGTGGGTGATGACTGGTTTGGACATGAGCTTTCTAAAAGCAGAGGCAGTCTGATGCCCATCTGTGGCCAGCTGTCACCAGGACCATGGCATCTCCTCTTGTGCTGGCATTTGCAAAGCTGCCTGCTGGTGTTTTGCTGCCTGTGCTGGGAAGGTTAGGTTCCCCCACCCAGGCTTGGGCAGCAAGGGAGAGCCAGCTGCCAACCCCAGACACGGGGGATGCTGAGCAGAGCTGCTGCTTTGTAGGTGACCTTGGTTTGCTGTCCTCATAACAGGAGCTCCTGGGTGGAGACAGCATGAGCTTGGAGCTCACAGGCACCATGACCACCGGTGATGGAGCTTTATCATTTCCATCATAAAGCTTCATAATTCTTAGTGCTGGCACCAGCCTACGGTGATGTTCTTGCTGTGCCCCAGCCGTGGAGATATTTTTCTTTCTGTGGCTCTTGGTGTGGGAAAAGCTCCTTTCTGAGCCTAAATCTGGATCCTGCAAGCTCAGACCTCCTGGAGCCTGGCCTCCTTCCCAAGCCCACCTGTGAGAGTGAAGAGCTGTTGCTGTTTTGCTGCAGGCAATCTCCAGATGTAACATCTTCTGATTGCAAGTATTTTTTTATTTTTATTTTTTTTTCTCCTGCAATTTCCTCCTCTTTGATTTTCCTGCTTGGAGCCTTTTCAGGTCTGACAGTCTCTTTCCACCCACAAGATCACATTTTGGTTTCACTCGAACACCTGCCACTTTCCCTCCTTTGCTTTTTGTTTGCAAACATCAGGAGCTCGGATATCGATTGAGAAATTGCAAAAGACAAGTCGTTCTCTGGCTCCTCTGCTTTCCCTCGGCGCCTGCTGAGCTGCAGTTCACAGCCAGCCCAACACGGGCCGTTTCCAGCTCTCTGGGGGAGCACAGCCATGCTCTTGTACCCCAGGTTTTATTTAACAGCCTTGTTTTCTTCACAGGAGACTCAAGGACAGGCTTGCGCTGGCCCATATCTCAGCAAACCCTTGCAATGGGAAGCTCTTCCTATTTAGCCTTGGACATGATCTCCAGCAGTTCCTTACAGCAGCCAGACCGTACCAAGCCACTGCTGGTGATGCCCTGAGCCTGCCCCAGGGATGCTTTGGGTTTCTTCACTTCCTCTGATCCCACAAGCCTGCCTGGACTGTCGTCTATGGTCCCACTAGGCCCCTCTTTCTCTGGTGCAGAGCCAGGGACATCCTTTGGTAGAGCTTTTCATAGAAGCACAGCCTGGTTTGGGTTGGAAGGGACCTTAAGGATCATCCAGTTCCAACCCCCCTGCCAGCAGCAGGGACACCTTCCACTAGACCAGGTTGCTCAAAGCCTCATCCAACCTGGCCTTCAACACTTCCAGGGAGGAGCAGCCACAGCTTCTCTGGGCAACCTGGGACACTGTCTCACCACCCTCACACCAAAGAATTTCTTCCTCACATCTCATCTCAATCTCCCCTCTTCCAGTTTCCAGCCATCACCCCTTGTTCTCTCACGCCCGGCCCTGGTCCAAAGTCCCTCCTCAACCTTCCTGAGCCCCTTCAGGTACTGGAAGGCCACTAGAATGTCTCCCTGGAGCCTTCTCTTCTTCTTGCTTCTCTCTTCTTCCCCTATCTGGCTGCAACTTTGCCCACCTCCATCATGCCCCATGACTGTGAAGAGGCAGGAGGAGCCAGGACTGAGCCAGCTCCCCAAAGGGAACTGCTCCCCATCTCCCTTCCCCTTCATGGAGACTGAGCACACAGGTGGGCTTGGAGGGGCTGGAGAGGGGCTTGGTGGCTTTGTAGCCATCTTGGGAGCTTTCTGGGCCTCGTGAGGCACTGTCAAGTCTTCCCTGCTTGTTTTGAGCTCTTCAGTGCTGCTGGCTGGAGACCTTTTAGGGAGAAGAACCGAGTAAGCATCGTTGCTGTGCACTCTGGTCTGACACTCATCATCTCTGGTCTCCAGCTTCCTCTGTCACATTGACTTGGGTGGAGGTTCTTGGGAGCTGAGGGAGTTGAGTGAATAAATCAACTGTAGGGCCAGGAAGGCTGTTGCAGTGGAGTGGTTTGGCAGGAGACTTTGTTGGGGCATCAGTGTGGGGTGAAGGTGTGCAGGCAGGTCCTTCATGAGTCTCCAGCCACATGAAGGAGGCTCCCTCTCGTGGGGACCTGCTGCAAGGGTGGCCCATCCCAGTGCCAGGTGAAGTACTGGGGCAGGGGAAACTGAGGCACAGGGAGACAAAAGGACCTGTAATGGTAAAGGCTAGGGAGGACTTTCCAGTCCTCTGAAGACCAGTAAGCGTTTCATCCCTACAGAGCAAGCGGGGAACACTTAAGGATCCAGGAGGGTCTCTGGGCACCACTGCCTGTCTCCTGGGCACAAGGCAGGGCTCTGACCCCCTCCCATCCCCTTATCGATGGCTTGGAGCCCACCCCAGTGCCCCTCTTTTCCCCTTCCCCAGGCAACTCCCCCTCTGACGAGTCGGAGGAGCGGGAGCGGGACCCCAAGGTGCTCACCTTCCCCGAGTACATCGCCAGCCTCTCCGAGTCGGGCACCAAGCGTGTGGCGGAAGGGCGGCGGCAGGGCCGCGGGCGCTGCCCCTCCTCCTGCCCCCTCTGCCATGTCGCCTCCGCTCCCGACGTGCCAGCCGAGCCCATCCTGCTGGAGGTCACCAAAGCCGCCCCCATCTACGAGTTGGTCACCAACAACCAGACCCAGCGGGTGAGGAGTTGCCGGGTAGGGGTGGTGTGGTGGGTGCAGGGGGTGATAGGACAGCATCAGGGTGGTCTTTGCAAGCAGCTTGCCCTGGTAGCATCATGTCAAGCTGTGAGTTGGTCACCAACAACCAGACCCAGCGGGTGAGGATTTGCCGGGTAGGGGTGGTGGGGTGGGTGCAGGGGGTGATAGGACAGCATCAGGGTGGTCTTTGCAAGCAGCTTGCCCTGGTAGCATCATGTCAAGCTGTTGCAGCTCTTGCCTGTTGGCCAACTCTGCTCTCCAGGGTGGTTGGACTGTGCTGAATCATTTTGGCTTCCCTCACTGGGAGATAGGACAGCATCAGGGTGGTCTTTGCAAGCAGCTTGCCCTGGTAGCATCATGTCAAGCTGTTGCAGCTCTTGCCTGTTGGCCAACTCTGCTCTCCAGGGTGGTTGGACTGTGCTGAATCATTTTGGCTTCCCTCACTGGGAGATGAATGAGCGCTGACTTGAGTGACAGCAGGGTGGGAGCTCACCTCTCCAGTGCTCACCTCCTTCTCCTCTCTCCCAGCTCTTGCAGGAGGCCACCATGAGCTCGCTGTGGTGCTCAGGCAGTGGGGACGTGATCGAGGATTGGTGCCGCTGTGACTCGAGTGCCTTTGGGGCTGATGGGCTGCCCACCTGTGCACCTCTCCCACACCCTATGTAGGTTTCCACGCATGTCCAGCCTGACCCCTTGGTGTGATGGGTCTGGGAGGAGGTGGCGATGGCCAACGGCGTGGTGGCAGGAGGTGGTGGGACCGGGGTGGCTTTATGGGACAGGTTTGCAAGCAGATGGGTGACCTGAAAATCAGGCAGAGGGTGCAGAGATGCAGTGTCTTTTCTAAATTCAGCTGAGGACTGGGGAGCTGGTTTTGGATCCATGCTGGTAGAGCAACCTCAGGGAAGGAGCCCTTGGGACCAGCATGCCCAGAGCCAGGAGGAGGAGAGTCACTTCTGTCCTGAGCTTGCTATCTCCCTTGGCTTTGAAGCCCTTTTGCTGTGAGAGGGTCATGCAAAAACTGTCCCTGGGTACTGCCTTACAGAAACCAACTCATTGCTGGTGCATTTGTGTGTGATCTGCACAGCAGAGTGAGTGGTACTAGCAACCATGGGAAGGACACACTCATGCTACCTTCTGCACCAGCCATGGGGACCAGCTGGAGAGGTTGTCCCCCTCAGCCTGGTGGTTTTACTGCCTTTTTATGGCACGAAAGAGCAGCAGGGCGCTGATAGACATGGGTGAGGGTGACCATGGGTGGGCAGTTGGGGTGGCTGGTGGACCTTGCACTCCTGAGATGCTGATGGACTGTCATTGCTCCCCAGCCTGAGGCTCTCCACAGTTCACGAGCCCAGCAGCACACTGGTGGTGCTGGAGTGGGGGCACTCCGAGCCCCCCATCGGGGTGCAGATCGTCGACTACCTCCTCCGACAAGAGAAAGTCACCGACAGGATGGATCACTCCAAGGTGGAGACCGGTGAGTGGAGACTCCACTAGTTCTCTCTGGGGAGGGTGGGATGGAGATGTTGGAGGAGATCCTCTCTCTCCCTCTTTGCAAGGGGATGCTGCAACATAACCAGTATCCTGTGGAAGAGAAGGCAGCTCCTCTCCTGCCCACCATGCTGCAGAAGTGGCAGCTCCACACCCCAGTGATGAACCTTGCTGGAAAAGCAATGGGTCCATCTCCGCACCAACCTTATGGATGAGCCTTAGTCCCCCTCAGCACCAGGCAGCGTGGTAGTGAGCACAGACCTCAGTGGCTCTCCACGGCCCTGAGGACACCTGTGTCATCACCCATGGCATGTCCTCCCCTCTCTCCCTAGAGACGGTGCTGAGCTTCGTGGACGACATCATCTCTGGCGCCAAGTCACCCTGTGCCATGCCAGCCCAAGTGCCCGACAGACTTTCCTCCACTATCTCCCTCATCGTGCGCTGCCTGGAGCCCGACACCACCTACATGTGAGTCACCTCCCCTGTGACATGCCCATGGCAGCGCTGTCACCCTGAGCTCCTGCCCTGATGCTGCCAGTGTTTGCATGAGGGCTTGGGAGTCCAGAGCTTCACTCCTTTCCTTCTCGGACAGGTTCACACTCTGGGGAGTTGATAACACAGGAAGACGCTCCAGGTCCAGTGATGTGACAGTCAAGACCCCCTGCCCTGTGGTAGATGATGTGAAAGCTCAAGGTAAGATGGAGGGAGCTGCTGGACTGTGATGCTTGGGACCAGCAACAGGGAGTTCCCCCCCTCCAGCATGTCCCCACACATGTCTTGTGTCCTGGCTGTGACATCTTCTTCACCCGTGGTGACCCAGGTGCTGCCATGTGGTGTTGAGGGTTGGTGTGGAGCACAGCAGGAAGCATGCATCCTCTCTGCAAACAAACGCAGAGGCTCTCTGTGATGGTGGGAGGATGGGTGGAGGGGCAGGCACTGAGGACATACTGAAACAGCCGAGGAGACCTACCTGTCCTCTCCAGAAAGCAACTGATAGCATAGGTGGTGTCCATGCTCAAGAAACCCCAGTTGTGTGCCTTCTCCTAAAGACATGATATTTCACTAACACTACCTGATGGTGCCACCTAATTAGACCAAATTATGGGAACCTAACCTGGAGTGAGTCCAGGGAATGCCATCTACTCTGTTGCTTCTCCATTGGGACTTTGTCTTGATATGACATATATCATAACTCAAGGGGACCAATCTTGACTCTGGTCTTTGTTTCCCTGGAGTTGAGCTTTACCCTGGTGGGTTTTATTCATGCTTGTCCCTGCACCTCACTGAGTATCCCCCATGTCCTTCTGCCCAGAAATAGCAGACAAGATCTACAACCTCTTCAACGGCTATACCAGCGGCAAGGAGCAGCAAACAGCCTACAACACTCTGCTGGACCTGGGTTCCCCCAGCCTGCATCGAGTCCTTTACCACTACAACCAGCACTACGAGAGCTTTGGGGAGTTCACTTGGCGCTGTGAAGATGAGCTGGGACCCAGGTAGGCTGAGGAGCTGGGTTGGCTAGGTAGACAGGCCTGCCCACCAGCGTGCTTAGCCCTCAGAGATGTTGGTCACCAGGAAGGTGGCTCTCTGGCAAATCTCATAAATTTGTTTGATGATAGAGCTTAGAGTCTCACAGTGGGCTTCTTGCTTTGCTGGATGCTGTGATTATCTTTGGGGTCCAGCCATCTCCCTTGAAGGACCATAAACACAGGACAAGGTGGGAAGCGGTAGACCATTGTCAATCCATCGTCCTTGTTCATCTCACCAGCCCTATACTGTCTCTGGAGTTTTGTCTAGTCCTTTCATGCCATGCAGGGTGAGAAGGGGATGAGGACAGGATCCTCTCTTTCCCTTTTAGTAGCTGCTGCTGCAGGCAAAAAGGCAGAAGGTCTCAGAAAAATAGGACATCTTTGAGAAATGGAGGTGATTGCTGATGAGAAGGAGGAAGTGTGGTTGGAGCACGTTGCTACAAGAGGGCCCTGGGCATTGATGGAGGGAAGAAGGTGCAAGGAGGAAGGTGAAAGGTTGTACTTTCAAGCCTACTGGAGAAGGTGACACAGAAGAGCTTGGATGTGGAAGGTCAGACTTGGCTTTCCTCCTTTTCCTGGGCTTTGGCTTGAGTTGAGTGCATCTCTGTGAGTTGAACTCACTGTCACTTGTGGTCCAGAGCAGGCAGTGGATTGTCCTTGGCCCTGAATTGCGTGTGTGTCCCCTTCCTTCTGATCCATGTCTGTGGTCATGTGGGGTGATCTCAGGGACACAAGTCTTTTTGGTGCCCAGGCAAGTGCTGAGCTGCTATGGCAGGTTATGGGGGAGGTTGCCCCATGCCCTTCCCAGCTGAGACAGTCCCTTCATGCTTCAGTGAGCACCGTGTCTCCTCCCTGGGCCTCTTCAGGTCACTGCAGCCCCTCCAGATGTCTTGGGATGGGATGCCTTATGCCCCAGGCTTGTGCAGGCAGACAGATGTTCCCTTCTCCCCATGTCCTTCCACATCTGCTTTTGTCTGCGTTGTTTCCCAGTAACATGGATGTTTCCAGTCACTTAATCAAACTGGGCTGGGAGATTGTGTGGGCTGCAGTGCTGTTTCATAGCATCTGGCCACCAAAGAACCCATCCAGAACTCAGGATTACTTCAAATATACGTCAGCAACAGCTTTCATCTATGAAATGCATGACCTCCACTTTACCCCCTGCCCCACACCTCCTCTTGCTGGTCTCACCACTAGCTGTCTTCCAGCCCTGCTTCTCCAGGTGACCACTTGTGGATTTCTAGCAGAGAACTGGAGATGCTCCATGTACCTTCTCTGTCCTCCAAACCTCTGCTAGGGGGTCAGAAAGACTCATCAAAATAGCTGGTGGCTGTCCTGCATTTAGTGTCTCTTAAGCATATCTCCTAGTTCAGCTTTGGTGGGAAACTCCCAAGAGTTCCTCTGCTCCCTGGGTCAAAGCTGGGTTCTCTTCTCTTCTCTTCTCTTCTCTTCTCTTCTCTTCTCTTCTCTTCTCTTTCTCCTTCTCTCATTTATGTTCTAAGAAGTTTGAAGTCTTTGAGGCAGAGCCTCAAAGCTCAGTAGCGACATCCCAGCGCATGGAGGCTTCTTGTTAAGGTTGAGGCTCCCACCAGCTCCTCTGCCCAGGATTGCTTCATTCCCACGACACCAGTTGGGACCGGAAGGCTTAAAACTTACGTCTCACCTTCATCTTGAGCCCAGCTGTGGTGAAGCTGCTCTGTCTCCATTTCCAGATGTGAAATCCAGACCCGGTTTGCACAGACCATCTGACATCTGTTGGGATGGTTTGCGTGAGGACTACTTAAAATTCCCTACGTGACAGACTGGAGTCATCACACAGCCACTGCCACTGCTGAGACTGAGCATTGCCATCACTGCTCCTTGCCTCAGTGAGGACACCGAGGACCAGCCAGAACATGGGGTGGAAGCTGCCTCCTTGAGCCCCATGAGGTAGAGGTGCATTGGCATGGAGCAACCAGCAATTGCCACTGAATTGCCCAAAATGTTGCCGTTTGCTGCGTGAATCTACGAGCCAGAGGGTTAAATCCACCCTCTGGAAATGCTGGAGTGCTTAGGATGGGATGACGCAAGTTGCTGATGAAGTGTTTGCAGCTCGCTCTGCTTGGAAAGAGACGTTTCAGCAGCTGCAGTGGCTTCTGGTGATGACAAATCTTGGAAAGCAAACCTCCTGTTTGATCGTCTGTGAGGGCGAAGCAGCCAGACTGGTGGTGACAGGACAAATCACTTGCAGATGACATTATTTAGCCAGCAGACAGAGTGTTTGTTTGACTGTTGCCGATGCTCTTTTGAAGTCCAGGATGTGGACCCACGCGACCGACGCTACCATGTCCCTCCTTCTCCTCATCCTTGTCCCCGTGGCCATGTCACCTTCTGACTCTGCTCAGCTGCTGGACTGAAGGAAGGAGTCACTTGTGTGGGGTTATGAATGCATGTCATTTCCAGTTCAAGAAGAGCTGCAGAGCCCTGGACTTTGCATAAGGAGAAGAAATGAAGGGAAAGGCAAGATGTTTTCTAGCAAGTGATAAGTGAAAGTAGGATTTGATGCAAAGCCTTGGTGAAGTCTGGTGGTGTCTACAGGCTTTGGGCCAAAATCTGTGGAATCAGATTCAATGTTCTTGTTAGGGCACCTGTGATGCTGGAGGAAGAGAGACAACCGCAGTACCTTGCCTAGGTGTCTCAGTGTGGGGAACAAGAGGACTGAGAGATCTGCTACCTTCCAATGACTGGAAGACCTGGGCAGCTTGGTTGGCTATCTCCAGAGTCAGCACTGTGCTAAGCACCTGCATCTCTCCACAGTGGTCTGGATATGAGCCCCAGGGCTGCAGGTACCATGTGGTTACAGAGCTGCACAACCTCTTGGTGGTTCCAGACTGGCCCTTCAGAGCTGTAGCCACCTGAAGAGGGCTAGCAAGGGATGAGCTGTGCATGACCATCTGCACTGTGATGGACCTCTTGAGGGTTTCCTTTCCAGGAAAGCCAAGGTTGGTGGTGGCTGGCCCTGGGGTAAATTCATTCCTCTCCAAGCAACTCTCCCATGGTGGACCTGGCCTGGAGGAAGGTGCTACTCTATGGTCAGTATGCATATCCTTGAGTTGTCAAACCAGCCACAAGACAACGATGTGCTCCACACGCCACCCCCTCTTACCCCAACAAGAATGTCACAGAGTTTCTTTTCCCCATCATCACAATTTGTGCCTCTGCTGCCTCCTCCACGCTGAACAGATGCTGAGTTATGGTGACCAAAGGGATGTATCTTCTCTTTCCTGTCTATCCCAACCCACAAGCTGCCCTTGAAGCTGGCTAAGAAACTTATCCCAGCTCCTAAGACACTTAAACTTTGGTCTGGGTTTCCAAGCACATGCAATACTCACCTGCAAAGACACTTTGTTTGAATCCATTACCTCCACATTGGCCAGATTTCCTGGAGATCACCCAAAATGAACATGATGTGTTTTATCCCAACAAACTGGTTTTCTTGATAGAAGCATTAGAAGCACAATTTTAAGAGGAAAAATGTGAAAAGGAGAGAACACAATTTAGGTCACGTTTGGTCAGGATCCTTCCAATATCTCATCCAACATGAGGAGTTGGGAATTTATCACTTTCTTGCTACCAAAACAAGCCCACACCGAGGTTCTTTTGCCCTGGAGGTGCTGCGTGTCTGTCTTCTGCTGAAGATGGCTTCCTCCTGGACCTCCTCTCCCTCTGTCACTTCTCTGCTGGCTTCCTTGTTTGGGTTGTGGCTCTTTCCCAAAGCACTGCCACCATGTCCTGCTTTTCCATGTTCTGCTGTCTGCAATTAGAAGATGGAAACTGCACATGCAAAGAACTGGGGAGCTCCAGCACATCCCCTGCTCTCTCAGAGCTTTTTGGATCACACCTCTGTTGTGTTCCTCAGTCTGTTCTGTCTAGTTTGACACATGTCCTAAACATTACAAGTCACAGACCAGGAGGGTCATTTGTTGTACTTATATCTTATGATATTGCATCTTATGAGGCTCATATTTTTTATCTCACCTTCAACCTTCCATGCAGACCCCCAGATGCCAGACTAATACAGATGCCAGCTGTGATATTTTTAGTGTTCCAGGTTTATTTTCCCCTAAAGCTCCTTCTTTTTCCTTCCATTCTTTTGGGCAGTCACTGCCTACCTCATCCTCTGCATCCCACATGGATTTTGGAGGGCAACCTTAAGCTAGACTGTACATACGTGTGTTCAGTGATGTCTCTACATGCTGGTCCCCAAAACCTCACATGTCCTCTCCATCACATCCCATTCAACCATGTGGTGGCAAGGGAGCAATGCTCCTGGCATGCTTGCCTATTCCCTACCCTTCCTGCCATGTCACTGAAGATGTCCTGCAGCAAACCAAGAGAGACCAGCACCGTTCCCATACATGCAACATGTGCACCTTGTGGAGAGGACACAGGTGGTGACACTGCCTCGGGCTGGCCTCACATGTCATGCCTGATGCCTTCTAAAATTTCTCCCCACTGCCTGCAGTGCTGTTGGCTCCCATTTTCCCATCCTCTTATTTGGGGTCCAGTAGCTGCAACAGTGACTGGTGGTGCCATTTGAGTTGATGATGATGTCCATCCCAAGGACCATTTCCTTGGGTTGTTGAGGGTTTCACAGCTACACCTGTGACTGTCCCCTCACTAAACCCTCAGCAAACCTCACCTTGTTGTGAGGATGATACAGGGTGGAAGAAAAGGGGATAAGGCACAGTAATGTAAGGCAAGTCCTAAGGCCAGTGCAGCAGGTCCAGCGCCACCGTGGTGGCATCTCTGACCTGGGTAGGGCCTGTTGTCACGTGCAATTAGGCTTGCAGATCTTCCATGGGGCTGGCACATCCCCCCAGCCCCACCATCCCTCCTTGTCCTGACAGGGTTGGGCTCTGCTCAGCTGCTCTCCACGCTGCCCAGCTCTCACGTTGTCTCTTCTCCCTCCAGGAGCTCCCACAGCATCCTTAAGCATCTTTGCTTTTCTCTCCTCATACGTTCCTCCTGCCCTTCTCACCATCCCTCCCGTGGTGTCTCCATCACCCCCGCTGCCCCCTCGCTGTCCATCCCCCCGGCATCTCCCCTCGCTGCAGGAAAGCCGGCCTCATCCTCTCACAGCTGGGAGACCTCAGCAGCTGGTGCAACGGCCTCCTGCAAGAGCCCAAGATCAGCCTCCAGCGCTCGTCCCTCAAGTACCTCGCCTGCCGCTACAGCGAGATCAAGCCCTACGGGCTCAACTGGTCAGAGCTCAGCCGGGACCTCAAGAAGACGTGCGAGGAGCAGACGCTGAGCGTCCTTTACAATGACTATGGTGACAAGGACTACTGAGGGTTGCAGATGCCCACTCTCACGCTGGCCTTCCCACGGGCATTTGTGAGGGTTTTATACACGGACCCACAGCAGGGGAGGGTGTCGATGATGTTTCTGGAGGCAAAAATTTGGACTGGGGAGTGAAACCGGCTGCCCTGTGCAGGACTGACTCAGTATTAGTTTCTTCTTTGACTTGGCCAAAAGCCTTTCTAGTTAGAAGTCTTGTGGGACCCAGTTTTCTTGGTTTTGTTTTATTCATTTTGCCAAGAGGTTCCTCAGCGTCGGTGGAGAGGACAGGTTGGGAGGGCACAGCCCTCTCCTCCTGCCCCATCCCTACCCTGGCTGTGGGGACCATCCTCAAGTGTGGGGGACACTAAATCATGGGAGAAACAGGGTGACACAGCCAGGGTGGGAGAGCAGGTGATGCAGGGCTGGGAAGTGGAGGCAGGACATGCAGGTCAGGTTGAGATGTTGATGTTCATGGCTGAGCAAAACAGCCTCTGGATGGCCAAGAGTGTTGGGATTTCTTCTTTTTTTTTTTCAACTGTAAAGCATGAGGTCTGGATGAGGCCTGGCCAAGTGATGATACCATTGCAGGGCATGGCTGGTGTGGTGTTACCAGCTGGGGCGAGGAGAGAGGGGCACTAGTGAGCCCATCTCCTGACATTCTTCTGTCATGGTCAAAGCCCATGTCTGCTCCAAGATGCAGAGTCCTCCAGAGCAAAAGCAGCTTGCCCTCAGGGCCAGTGATCAGCTGGACATCGTGAGCTTTCTTCTTGTGGGACCACATCCCTGGGAAGTCAACTTAAAAATCCTTTCCATTATATATATTTTTTTAAACCCACCATTAAAGACTTGGAAGGACCATCAAACTATTGCTCAGGAGAGCCCCAGCCAGGAGAGCACCACCCAGACGGTGTGGACGAGGCTTCCTGCAGCACCACCCACCTTGTAGCTGTGGTCCTGCGTGGCGAGAAGAGTGGGATGTAGCGTGTCCCAACACAGTGGTCCAGGATGGTCCCAGAGGTCCTGGTCGCAGAGAGGGCTTGGTGACATGGCGTGACAAGCAGGCTTCTGGGGGTGTTGCTTGCCCATGCTCAGGCTCACATCTGCAGCTCTCACCATGACTTTAAAAAGTCACTTTAAAAAAAAAAACAAACAGAGAACTGGGGTTGTCCTGGGACACTGGGCTTGGTTCAGAGCCAACTGTTCTCCAAAACCCCGTTCCACTGAGGGTGTTGGTGGCAGGGAATGGCTTCCTTCTAGCTGCAGCTTCCAGCCTGGTTTGCAGAGGAGACATCTCCAGCCTTGCCAGCTGTTCATCTTTGATCTGGACAAGCCAGCGCCCTACAGTGGCATTTTTACGATGCCTCTTTAGAGAGAAATTTCCTTTTCATTATTATTATTTTTTGTTTTAATCTTGGCAGGAGCAATCTTCAGTCTGTCTCTTCTGATTTTCTGCCTCATTCCTCTTGCTAACTGCCAAGGACACGGCTCGAATATTTGCGTGATGCTGAGAGGGAGGTGGCTGTGGTCCACAGCTGGTCACAGCTGGCAGTGCTGCATCACAGTATTTGCTCAACAGTATCTTCCTGTAGGACCACACAGTGCGTTTCTCTTCCCTTCTCATGGGCAGACCTCTTCTCCAGGGTCATCTGGCCTGGACTGGGAGCAGCCACCACTATCACCTGAGCATCCCAATGTTGTTTCTGCAATAAATGTGTCTGGCAGAGGTCCTTGGGCAAACACCTGCTCTTTGCAAGAAGGACATCTACCTGATCTTTTTGGCTTTTTCTCACATGTTTCTCCTTATATTTTGATGTGCCTGATGCTGCCGAGGGCTTGGGGCTCCGAGCATGACCAGCTTCATCTCCATGCACAGATAGATGTGGGCAGGTGATCCGTACTGAGCCATCGCTCCTTCCAGCCAGCAGCAGTCTTGGCCAAGACACTTTGGTTTATTCTCTTGCTTCTCCCAGTGGATGCTGAGACAATTTTTAACTTCCAGCTGGACGGTCATCCAGGGATGGGCAAAGGGCACCTCCATTCAACGCCTTGGAGGGATGCTTGAAGGAAAGCTGCTCTGGCCGGGATGTAAGTTGGTTGTTCACCAAGTAATCCCACTTATGTGGCCTTTATATGAACCACAGACTGTTGTCCTGTGGGTAGCAGCCTCCTGTCCTTTATTGTTGACTAGGTGCAGCAGCAGGGATGGGAGCGATGCAGTCTGCCAGCCGCTCGCTGTGACATCAGGAAAACCCCAGATGCCCACAGAATCACAGTGGTTGGAAAAGACCTTGAAGATCACCAAGTCCAACCATAAACCCAAGGCTACCAATTCCATCTCTAAACCATGTCCCTGAGCACCTCGTCTGCCTGTCTGTTAAATCCCACTAGGGAAGGTGACTCCACCACCTCCCTGGGCAGCCTGTTCCAGTGCTTGACCAACCTTTGGGTGAAGTTTTTCCTCAGATCCAATCTAAACCTCCCCTGGCACAACTTGAGGCCATTTCCTCTTGTCCTGTCACTTCGTCCTTGGTTGAACAGACCCACCCCCACCTTTCTCCACCCTCCTTTCAGGGAGTTGGATAGAGCCAGAAGGTCTCCCCTCAGCCTCCTTTTCTCCAGGCTCAACACCCCCAGTTCCCTCAGCCACAAGGGAACTCGGCAAACTTGTGCTCCAGACCCTTCCCCAGCTCCGTTGCCCTTCTCTGGACATGCTCCAGCCCCTCCATGTCCTTCTTGGAGTCAGGGGCCCAAAACTGAACCCAGCACTCAGGTGCAGCCCCACATGTTCTCACCTGCCTAGGTTACTTTTTCATCCAGCCCCAAGATTTGCACTAAGGCTCTGCCAATATTTTTGTTCCGCTTCCACGCTCGCGTTGCAAAGCCCTTATGTGGTCAGCCAAAACTGCTCAGCATCATCAGCCAGCTGGGCTGGGCTCTGCTTCCTCAGCCCCAGCTTCCCTGTGGGCCGGGAGATGGACCACCTGGAGAGTGAGAGGAAAGGCACCCATCCAGGGTCCTTCAGCAGCACCCTGGCACAGCTGGATGGGACTCAGCATCCCCATCCCATGATGGCCACGCAGTCTGCTGTCGGGACATGTCTGCGGGGCCGTATTCACAATGGCCCTGGCTTTGTGAAGGTTTCCTTCTTCGTTTCCTCACTCTGGCTTTGCAAGTCAAAATTTTGCCCGAATTTGGATTTTCTTGACAAAATCCCTCGACTAATTATGAGCCCATCTCTGACAAATGCCAGCAGCCTGCCACGGGGGCCCAGTCTGGAGCGGGAGGTTGTACCACGGAGGTTGTGCCATGGCTGCAGACCTGGCCTTGGTGAGATGTGTTGTATGGGGTTTGCTCACCCAGAAGAGCCGTGGGTGATCCCTGAGCTGTGCCCTTCCCTGCAGAGCTTCCACCATCCGTGCCTGCCGTGGGGTCCTGCTGTTGGGTCTGCACAGTATTTTCTCTCTCTTGGACTCCTGGTTCTTCCCATTGCTGCCAACCACACAAAAACTGGAGAAGACACCATTTTCCATCCATTTCTACAACCTCCCTTGCTCCTCTGCCCTCTCTTCTTGTTTTCTTTCTAAATTAACGAGCGATCATTCACTTGAGCTGAACCTCTGGGTCGTTATCTTTTCTTTGCTGCACCCGTACCCCTGTAATAACATTCTTACCTTTTACCTGTCGTGGAGTTATTTAACATATAAAGATGGTTTGGTCCTTTTTCTTTACTAAGATGGCTACAATTCATGTTCTTTGATGTTCTATTAAAACTCTAATGTGACGTTTTACTACTGTAGATTGAAAGTAGGGTGCTTTTAGGGTGGGATAGCCACGTGGTGAGAAACACAAAACCCTTCTGAATTACTTAAAAAAAAAAGAAAAAAAAGAAAAAAGTATTTTAAACAACAACAACAACAACAAAAATCATTGTAACACTATGTAAAACTCCAGATGATAATTTAAGTGACTATTAAACGGAGCTGTTAGTAATCCCTGGCTCTGGCAAACTGGAGTGGTTGTTTATAGTTTTGGTCCAGTTGATGTCATCTTTTGGTAGCGGATGAAACACTCCCAGGCTTTGAGCTTGGTTGCGTCTTCACACAAGTTTAGCATTAGCCTGTCTGCCCACTGGGTTAGCCAAGTCCCAAACCACTCAATACACACAGCTGGAGCTGTGTCCTGGCCTGGGCATGGAAAAGTGAGGATGCCAGCAGGCACCTTCAGGTTTTTGGGATGGGAAGACTGCATTTACACATCCTTGGTGAAGGGCTCCCAGTCCTTGCTTTGCAAATCTCTGTGGATGTTGGGAATTTGGGAGTAGAATCCAAAAAAACCCTCTTTTTAAGCTGGTTTTTTTTAGTATATACGGTGGATGGGATGGTGCTGTCTGGTGATGAACCATCACCTGAGAACTTTCTGGTCCAGCTGGCAGACAACTATCAACGTCACAAATATTAATGTTCTACAAATGATGTGAAAGTCAGTGCCTGAGCAGAGGTGAGAGCTGCAAAGGATGCCTTAAAAGTCACTTATGGTGCAGTGTTGTGTCTAGTGCTCAGGCCATCAGCACTTGCAGGGGCTGGCCCCTTGGCCAAGCCTGGTTTGTGTTGCCACCTGCCCTGTCAGATGGGTGGAGAACAACACAGGAGAGGTGGGATTTAAGGGCTATAGCGCACAAATCCATAGGAAACCAGACTCTGTTAAGTCTCATGGAACAAGTTTTTATTCTTTTTTTCTCTTCCCACTACTAAATCGCAGGAAAATAAGCTAAAAATACACACCCCATACTTTCCTTCTGCTATTTTCCGTGCAGTTACGTGCTGTGGCTGCCACCGGCTCATTGCACAATAACCCGTGGCTGTGGAACCAGACGTGAGGAGGAGGAGAAGAAGGGCCACGTGGCAGCAGGGCACACAGTCACAAGCCTGAATTGCTGTGGAAGAAAGTCTTGGCATGGCTGGCTCATCACCTTCACCAGAGCAAAATCTCCTCGGGGGTCACCTGGCTTGCAAGCAACGGGGGTTTGGAGAAAGCCACCCCAAAAAGGGTGAAATGGACTGGAAGAGATGCATCACCAGCACAATTGCAGCTTTTTTTGGGAAGGGTTTGGTGATGTGTGGAAGGGTTGGAAGGGTTGCTCTTGGCCAACAGTCTCTATTGATCCTCAGAAAGCAGGTGCCAGCAGGGATTGCTGCATTTCAACACACGAATGAACAAGGTGCCATGGCTGGAGCCCACACACAAGGCACCATGTCTCTGTGGTCATGGTGGCTCCCATTTTTTAGTCACTTGAATTGTGGTCTTCTCCATCGTAATGGCTGACAAAGCTTTTCAAATTCAGTTTGTGTTGCTGGAAGAGCCACCACCCTGCTCAACCATGTGTCCTCATCGTCTTGGGGATGCAGAGGTTGGTGACTCTTGCCTTGAGGCTGGGTGTTTGGCAGAAAGGAGGGGATGAGGTGGGAAAACAGCTCTTCGCTTGGCTGCTGCCATAGACAGCTGCTTGGTTTGCAAGACATACAGCTGAGGTCCTGGTTGCTTGGGGCTGTGGAGCCCCTTGATGCACTGTCCTTCATGGGACCACATCTGACCCTGGTGGAAGCACATAATTTGGGGAGCTTTACCCCAGAGAGGATGTCTGGTGTCACCAGGAGATGCTGTTCCTCCTCCAAGGAGCAATGAGAGAGTCCATGCAAAGACCAGAAGTGAAGGAGAGGCCGGTGTGGTGCAAAGGGAGACATGTGGCCATCAGAGATGGCTGGAAGAAGAGGGAGCAGGTTTTAAAGACAGGGAAAATCAAAGATAATGAATGAGGAGGGAGACTCAGGATGAGTTGACTGCATCTCCATCCTATCCCCAACCCCCAGGACATGGTGCAAAGGCCAGCACTGGGGGCAAGCCCTGCCCACAACCCCCTGTGCCTGGCATCCCCAGCCACTCCAGTGTGGGCAACCAGATGGACCAAGGGCTTTCTGGGGCCTCCCTTGCTTCCAGCAGCAACACCAAACCAAAGCACCTCAGCTTGTTTCAATCAGGGCTGGATACCTACATCTCCTTGTCCCCAGAAGCTTCCCGCTCGCCCAGCTGCTGGGGCAGCAGCAAGCACCTCATGTTGGGGCTTTTTCTTCCATTTTCTCAGCCTATCACTCCTCTCTAGGGCCCTCAACCTGCTCACATCAGCCCCATAGGAGGAAATTTGGGATTTCATGGCTTTCTGTAGCCTTAACATTGCTCCCCTGGGGTCAAGCAGCCCCCTGGCCCCCAGCCCACTGCAAGCAGTTGTGTTTTTCAGTCTTTTCCAGTCTTTCTGCTTGCTCAGCCGTGACTCACCTTCTCCACCACTTGCAAGTGAGGTGCATGGTGAAGGGAAGGGAAGGGAAATAGCTCCCTTGGAGACCAAGGGACCAATAGACCAAGGCGGTCTTGGCCTTTTCAAACTCACTGCTGAGCTGCAAAACAGCAAAGGGGCTCTTTGAGGGACCACCTTGCCCCCATCTGATGGTGGGAGAGGCTTGAAATGTCCCCAGAACTGGACCATCAGAAATACAGCCTGGATTTGGTTAGCTGCCATTCATGTTTGCTTCTTCTGCTCTTGGGAACCAACCTGAGGTTTTCCAGGTAATTTTATTTGCTCGGTTGAAACTGTCTTAGAAAGGGGGGGGGGGGGAAAGCCCATGAAGTGTACATCAAAAAAACCTGAACAGGGGAAAAGGTAATGGTGGGAAGAAGAAAACCCTGTAGTCCCCTTTCCCCACTGTCTCTAAAAAGCAGTATTTCCTCCCAGTAAACCACCTGAGGAAGTGACCGCAAGGCAGGCTGGTCCTGTTGTCCCCCAGCCGTGACCACTGCGGGCCATCGTGGCTCAGTGGATGTGTACCTGGCACCACAGGAGAGCTGGCAAACTGGGAACCACTAGGAATCAGGAATTGCAGCAAGGAAAGCCTGCTGGGGAGGTGCTGACCCCCAACCTCACCATATCCCTCCTCATGACACCAGCTTTGCAGTGTTGGGGATAGCAGGACTTTCTAACCTGGTGCAGATGCTGCAGGTGCCCCTGGTCCAGAGGGGATGTCCAGGTACAGCCAGGAACACACAGGGCTCTGGCTGCAGTGGGCTCCACAGGACGTGATGCCTCATCGAATGATGCAAACACCATTTTCCAGAGCACCAGAAACACTGGTTGGGCCAAGGAGGTAGAGCAGAGCAGCTGTGGGCATCTTCAAAGCATAGTCCTGACCCACAAGGGCCCTGTGGATGTCCCCTACCTATGTGACACAAAATGTTGGTGGGCTTTGGGACCATCTATAGGAGAGGATTCATCTGGTATTATGGCATCAGCTTGCCCTGGTCGCCATCATGCTTGGGGCTGGTGGTGCACTGAAGCGGAGGTGGGTGCCTTGGAGTGACCACCATCTGATGGGGAGACTGGTGGGCACCATGGGTTATCACCTACCTTCATAGAATCCCACACTGGTTTGGGTTGGAAGGGACCTTTAAAGCTCATCCAGTTCCAGCCCCCCTGCCATCAGCAGGGACACCTTCCACTAGACCGGGTTGCTCAAAGCCTCAAATCTTCCAAGCAACTAAGGGATCTATAAGTCTTTTAATTTCTCAGGGTTTACTCTTTCAAATTTGAGATCCAGGTTGGATTCTTAAGGGGATTAGTATGGTCCAGTCCTTATTTTCATAGGTTGTCAAGCCATCACCCCTTGTTCTGTCACTCCCTGCCCTTGTCCAAAGTCCATCCCCACCCTTCCTGGAGCCCCTTCTGCAGGGCTTTTTGGTATTTCCCAGTCTGTATGTAGAAATCTTCTCTGGTTGCTTTAAAAAAATAAAAAATTAAAAATCCCCAAGTCTTTTTTGGTTGGCTTTGGTTTTAACTCCCGTGCCAGGATGTCACTTGCCATGTCTTCCTGGCTCTAGGGGGAGCCACCCTCTGCTCCCCTTCCCAGGGGGGTGGCATGTGGACACACGCACTCATACACACATTTTCCTTGCCTTTAAGATGGGCTAATTTAAAAAGTGATGGGTGATGGATCAGTTTGTGGCATAACCAGCAGAAGACCATCTGCGCAAGTGTCCTCACAGCTGGTGGCACAGCAAAAGCTGCCTGGGTGGCAGCCTGGAATGGGGAAGGCATTGGTGGGGGGGTGGAGGGGTGGGTGTGTCCCCTCCAACCCAAAACCCAAATGAGCTCTCACATGGGGATGGGACAGTGCTGGGAGAGTCCATGGGACAGAGGAGGACATATGGGACCAAGGGTAGTGGGAACAGTCAAACCACCTCCCTGCCCCAGCCTGATGCACCTTTGAATGAAGCAAGGAAGCAGAAGAGATGGAGGATGAGAAGATTATTTTTTTTTTTTTTCATAGATTTTTATAAAAAATAATTATCAAATACAAAAAAATAAAAATAGCAGCAGCCTCCGTTGTGAATAAAACCCTCAAGGGGACAAAAAACCTCTCAGTGTCGCTAGAGAAGAACAATATTTGGGTACATAGAAGCGATTCATTCATGAGAAGCACAGATGTCTGTCAGCCAAGCCAGTGCCTCCAGCCTCCCCCGTTCCCCTACCCATGGGGGATGGTCCCTTCCCCGCACCCACCGGTGAGCAGGGACACGAGCTGTTGTTCAGACCACGAGTTTCATACCAAAAGGGTAAAAACTTGACATCTAAACACAGAGGCACCCAGGTAACGCTGACACCTGTCAGGGAGTGGTTTGACATGGCAAGATGCTGGGAATTGAAATTCTTCTGTCCCTTCTCTGCATGTCACCCTCAACCTATATCCCCATTGTCCCCACCGGCTGGGGTCTGCTCTGCCCCCTGCTCCCACTGTGCTGGGACCCCCAAATTTCCCCTTCCCTGCACTGGTGGAGCAGGATGAGCTGCCCAAACTGCACCTTCTGGGTCATTGGGGCTTGAAGAGTCTTAAAATTCTTTTTTTAAAATTTCCTTGGGTTTTTGGTTTTTATTTTTTTAATTGAAAAATGGATCCCTGTCAAAAAATTAGCAGCTCTCTGCCTGACAGTGCATTTGGGTGAAAACCCCAGGTTGTTGTCACCTGAGCAGAAATGTCATTGTGTCCCTGCTAAAAGGAGATGGGACCCTATGTCCCCCACCCCGAGTGTCCCCACCTAGGCCATGGCAGGCAGGAGGTGACCTGCCAGGGGTGACGGGAGTGCTCAGGATCTGGAAAGGGCCTGGAGAAGGACAAGGCATCTCCTGCCTGGATGCTGGTGGGATGTCCAGGTGACTCTGCCCCTACTCCTGTCCTCCAGCCAAACGAAACTTCAGGAGATGCCTGACAAAAAGGGCAGGGGGGAGCTAGGGAAAGCCAAAGGATGCCTTGAAAATCCCTGGTCTCTCCACACTGTGTCACCCTCTCTCCATCGCTCCTGCGTGGAACAAACCCTGTCTGGGAGCCTGGCTCCACTGGCACAGGCCATGCAGAGAAGATGCGGCCAGCAGCCTTGGATCTCTTGGTCCAAGCCTTCAGCTGGACCCAGGGACACTGGGGTCTGTGCTCCTGCTCTGTGGTCCCTTCTCTGCTCTCTTTCTAGCCCTTTTCTCTGCCTCTTTGCAGCACAAAACCATCAGTGATAACCCCAGCGACACACCTTCCCTACCTGCTGTCTCTGTGTAGCTGGGTCTGGACCACCACATAGAGACATCCCAGACCACCAAGCTGAGCTTCTGGGAATCAATTACGGGGGAAAAAGTTTCTAGCTGGGCTTCTTTGGGGCTAGAAGTGAATCTGAAGATCTTCACTTAGTGCACACAGGAGCAAGAGACTTGTAAAAGTCAGTGACTGTATGTCCAGCGTGATGGGCTGGGGAAAATCTCCATGGGAACAGATGATGCTCAAAGTCTCCTGACAGGTCGTTCGGGTCCTGTCTCTCCTTGCGTTACAGGGTCTGGTCCCCAAGAACCACGGACAACACTGTTGAAGCTCATGTTTGGAAAGGAGATGTGGGGAAAGAAAAGAAGGACCACCTCATCGTCCTTCATTCTGACCATCACACAGCTGTTCTGGGGTTGCCCACTACATCCCTCTTCCAGCTGGGTGTGCAGTGGCCATGGGGAGAGGCATTGGAAGGGGTTGCCCAGGGCAGTGGTGGAGTCCCCATCCCTGGAGGGATTGAAGAGTCGTGTAGACATAATGCTGAGGGACATGGGTTAGTCAGGGACTTGTCAGTGTTGGGTTCATGGTTGGACTCGATGATCTTAAAGGGCTTTTCCAATCCAGGCAATTCTGGGATTCTTGTGTGTCTTTGCTCCTCTGACCCCGTAGTGATCCCCAGGGACACATCACCTTTCCCAAAGGGCTCTGAAATAATGGGTGACGGACATCCGTGGTGCCCATCAGGGCAGCAGCACTCACCCAATCCACCCTGCTTGCCCAGGCAGCGTTTCTTCTCAACCTCAAAATCCTGACCCAGGACTCTAAGGGGAGCAAGGCAAAGCACCAGCAAATCCCAAGGGCAAAACTTGGTACCTGCAAGATGATGAGAGCACCTTGAGGTCACAGCCTGCACATCACCTGCCTGGGGAGCTCTCTCCTGGCATGACCTGGGGCTTTGGCTTCTCTCTCTGTCCTCCTTCCAGCTCCCTCAAAGCAAGGAAGGGGAAATTCCCTGCTCCTCCTGCCCCAACCTGTGCTCTTCCCAATGGTTTGTACTTCACAGCAGCATGGGTGTGTGACAAAGGATATCCTTTCTCAGCTTCATCAAGAGCAAAGAAAATATAATATATATGTA
>NW_010314852.1:10023-25360 GCF_000700745.2 Antrostomus carolinensis | reverse complement strand
TTCTAGCTACTGAGAAGAAATCCTAGCAAAAACCAGGACAATTACCTAAAGATATAAAATAAAAATCTATTGACTGAAAGGTATCTGTCTTTCAAGCCACAGATATATTTACTAGGGTGTGCAAGAAGTCTCATGGAGGCAGGTTGAGCTACTGGGGGACCAGAGGGCTGGAAGCCAGTAGGATCTTGTCTACTCCCTCTAGCTGCTGAGGGTTTTCCTGTCAGTTCCTATGTTGATACAATCTCCGTCATTCGCAGCTGATAACTGAATCTTTATTTTTTTCAGTGCCAAAAGTAATAACAAAAAGATAGAGATGAAATATTTTAGGTCAGCCTCAAAAACTTTAATTTCTTAATGAAATAAAAAGGGAAAAATAATTTTGTGGCAACCAAACCATTAATACCAAATAATCCTTATCTCCACTTATGGAGAGTATTTTTTTTAATTACATCATGTTCAAAATTACAAATTAAATAGTCATTTTAAGAAAAGACTATTCAAAGATATCATATTTAATTGTAATTGTTAACTGGATATGAACATCCCTCAGTGCTTCAGTTGACAGATTTTTTTTTAAAAATTAAAATTCTTTCTGAAACAGAATATCTGCAAAAGAAATTTTTCAGCTCTATTGCAAGCAATGAAAATGGGGATTATGTCCCATAAGGAGTTTGTGCAACACCTAACATAATTGTGAGCTTGTAAACAGTGCTAATTCTAGAATAATAGCCAAAATTTTAAGTGTATGTCTGAGTTTTACATAAACCTTCTAATTACATTGAGATTATCCACAGAAATGAGATGCTAAATGAGATTTTGATTCAACAGCTGTGGAGATAAAAATAACTTAAACCTACCCATCTTTTCATATTTTTCTGCTTGCCTCAACAGCTGGTGCCAGACTTAGAAAGTACAGAAAACACAAGAAATTGAAGGTAGGCTGGAATAAACTCCAGCAGAGTATTTTGACCTCCTCCATGGGCTGGATTCTAACACGGGGTAAGACTTTTGAAACAGCACAGCTGAAAGAAGCTGGCTTGAATAGGCTGAGATTTCACAGTTTACTTTCCAAAATCATTTATTTCTATCAGATTTGAGCTCAATCCAAAAACCTAGATCTCACACTCTAGACATTAAAAAGCAGGGAAAAACATTCAGCCTTTTAACCTCACGCTGCTGATCTTTACACAGAGGATAACCATTAACCAAAGTTCCCTTTTTGTTCTCCACAATTTCTGCTCTCAGAGCACTAAACCATTTTTTCCTGCTATCCTGGTTTTATGTTTCTATGTTTGCTCCAGCCCTTGTGTGTTTTGAGATTGCAAACTTCCTTAAACAACTATAATTTGATGGGAAAAGCAGCTGTATAATAGCAAAGCTTTCACGCAGCTTACACTCCATTTTTCCCTCTACTGTTCACCAGGGTTGATGTCCTCCTCAGATTTCTTTGCAACATATGCAGAGTTTTCATAGCTGGGCATGATAATCCAAAAATATCACTCTCATAATTAAGAAGCATATGTGTGTTGCATGCTAACAACCATAGTTAAGCTTGCTGGATTAAGTATACTACTTCAGTTTGAGCTGGAAAAACTACAATTCTTCATCCACGGTGTCTACATGACCTTTCAGAGTTTCCATAGCTGCTTAGTAAATGATTTCTTTCACCCAGCTGGTTTTAGGAGGCACATAAAAAAATTCCTCTGCCTCTAAATTTGTTGCCATCCTTCTACAGGATGGTATTATGGTCTACTCTGGCTTATGCTCCATGTTAGGCAAAACCATATGTAAACTGGCTCTTGTCCAAAGTCGATACATTTCAACATATGCAAAGCCAAAGGTATTAAAAAGAAATTATAGCTTGAAGTAGTATTCCAGCCAAAAAAGCTACAGCTCTCAGAATGAGAGGCCTAAGAGTATAAACAAGAGACTTCTTGTTTCACGTAGTCAACATCCTGTAAAGCTCCCAGCAGATTCTAAGTGGGATTTCTCTGACTTCCTAAAACCCAAGAATCTCATCCCAGAAGGTAAGTATGTTAAGGGTACTTAAGCAACTAATTGAATGAGAATGATGGTTTTTATAGCCCTTTAGAAACACTAGCCTAGACATGCATCTTTAGATTTTACGAGTCGATACAGCTGACTTCTAAAAGAGCTCCATTACAATCCCAAGGCAGATCTGTCACCCCAAAGACACAGAAGGAGCCGTTTGTTCAGGATGCAGCTCACCTAAGGTCCTATATCCCCTACAAGGGCATTTTCTGCAAGAGTTATCCTGCTTTCCTTTACAGTTCATGGAGACAAATAGACAGTTTGAGGTATTCTCCATCTGCCTAGATTTAAATAGCTACTTTAAAGAGAAACAGATCATTCCGTGAACTCCACAGGCTGTACTCCCTAGATCTCTCTTGTCCCGAAAGGGACCTGAGAATTGTCAATTCAGTGGCAGACATCAGGTGTATGTCACTCTCTGTGGCATAAGTAGTTACTATTTCCAAAATATATCTCAAAAACTATCATCCTTTTGCCATCCAGTCCTTCCTGGTTCTGGTTTGCTTTTCTGGGTGCATGCTCTACCAGGGCCAGCCTCAGGTTTTTTAACTTTTCCAGCAACTAGAGCAATGTTTCTCTCCTGTCACCCAAAACCTCTAACCCAGCAGCTCTTTTCTAACCAGTTCTCTCTTCCATAATCATAATATTCCATTTATATTCTACACTTTCAGGCTGACCACTCTACTTGGGACCCTGGTTATAACGAAATAAAATATATGCTATTTTGGATAAGGATTACAATAATCCTGCCCATCTGCTAAATATCTTCAGCTGAGACCTGCGTTTCCTCCTCCAGGGTAGGAGGTATCAGCTTATTAAAGCTCACCAATACTGTGTCTCTGGAGTTAAATTGCCTTGGTTTTTTTTGGAGGGGGTTAAATTTCCAGTCAAGATGAGAACACAGTAGAGCTAATAAAACACAGGCAGCTTTCTGTCACAGCTTACTGGTGTCCTAGTTGTGTTTGTTGCTATATATGTCTCTCCAAATGTTTATTAAGCAGATTGATTTCCCTTCCAACCAGTTGAGAATGTGAATTTCTTCTGAGAGTAGTGCCTCCTTCCATCCTGTGGACTTCTCTTTTTGGGGTCATTTCTCTGTAAAGATGTCACTCACTGATGTGCATTGTCCTCCTTCTTCTTCCCAGAGAGGAGCTGGCACAGACTTCAAACAGCATTTCTAACTGCATTCTGCAACAAGCCAGCCCTCACCACTGATATCAATATGTGTCTGCAAAACATCTCGCTCAGGTCATCATCACCATTAGCTCCTACTTTGTGCTTTCCCCTGGAGAGCACAAAATCCTTCACAAAAGGAAGAAGACTATCAGCACTGATTTGTAGATGGAAAAACCTGAGTTGCTAGTTCAGCCAAGCTCTAACCTGAGGTCCAAGCAGTGACCAGCCAGACTGCCTGCTCTGTCACTCTGCTGGGGATTATCTTCACAGCAGAGCTGGTAGAAATGAGTGTATGAACCCTCATAAATCACTTCAAGGTGAAGTTCAGGAGCTGAGCTCTCATAAATCAATTCAGGGTGAAGTCCAGGAGCTGAGCTCAAGCCCTTTCTGATACCTGAGCACCTTGGGCATGTGCACACAGACTGTTCTGCTGTGCAGTCCATAAGTGATATCAAGACAGCAGGGACAGACCTGGCTCTGGATGTGAAGGGCTGCTGTGAAGAGAGTGAAGGGCTGCTTCTTGCTGTCCTGGAAAGCCACATGGATCCAACAAGGCCACATCCTGTACCTGTTGCATCTATCCCACAACTATTGCATCAACCCTGTTCCTTATCTTTCCTGCAACTATCTCTTCACCATACACAGGACCTTGCTATGTAAATACAGCACCTTACTCTGTGTTCCAAAACATACAATGTGGTGGACACTGCTGAAAACTTCACAGGTCACTCAAAGGGAAACAGCTCAGGTTTTATAATGTGGTCCTAACTCGTAAATCATTTAGAATACATCTCCCATTCATGTCTTATCCAAAACTGTCATGAGAAGAAATTCTTCATGTCAGATAAGGTGTGACACTACCAGAGTGTGACTCATCCAGCATATTTCAGGATTAATTGGACCACAGCCTAAGAGGTCCCTAGGGAAACCAAGTCAGACATTGGTGTCTAGAGCTACGTGGAATGAATCTCATCTTTGTGCTATTTCCACATTTTATCTTCTCTGTGGCACTACTGTTGTTTCACCCACTTTCCATTCTCACTTTGAGGAGCATAAAAATGCTTGTTTCCATCTTGATAGTGTGTGCATCTATGTGCCAACTATGCAGAGGGGTCAGTTCCCATGTGCACCTGATGGTTTAGGAGCATAACCCCTATATGGCTTTGTGCTCCTAACACCTTTAATCATATTTGAACGTTTTTCCCCAAAAGGATTAAAACCTCAGTCCCAGGGAGAATGTAGTTAAAGCACATTCGAGGGAGATCACAGGCAGAGCCCAATGCACAAAACAAGGAAGAGAGAGAGAAGATTCATCACTGCGAGAGCAGCTGTGGACATAAGAATGACTTACCAACCTCTTCCAACAACTGTCCAGGAAAAGAGCAGAAAGAGGTATTTAAATAAAGATCCCAGTTCTCTCCATAAACCTTTTAGCAATTCACTTTGGTTAAATTCAGTCCAAGGTTCTCACTGGAACCACTGACGTTGGTTGCCAACTAAGAGCATTCAAATAGATACATTTAATTTAGCTCTTTGTCGTGTTGCAGTGCTAAAAGAGATCTGAGGCAGACAACATCAGAGAGGATTACTCATGTATCCAGAAGCAGATACATTCCTTAAAAAGGAATAAAAAATCTCTTTGTGATGACCTTTTAGAACATTCCTGGGATGTTATTCAAGGGATCATAAGAGATGAGAGCACTATTACAAATAATGAGATTTTTTTATTATTATTAGTATTATTTTTAATCTGAGTCAGAGCATATAAGGGATGACCCAAAGCTAGCAGCTGTGCTTTTAAGGAGACTGAAGGAATCCTGTATCTTTTAACCTCCTTCCTTGGTGTTTGATCCATCAATACTTCTACCTTAGAGCTTCACTACAGTCACCAAATTCACCTGTGTCAAATTGGCATCCCAGAATGATGAAGCAAATGCTGAATTCCCAAGGAATCAGACATCAGTGCTGAGGATCGATTTTGTGTACTCATCGTTTCTTCTCTTGCCACTCGACAGGTGAATCCATGAATACAAACAAGACCCTAATGAGGGTTGTAGAACGTCATTTTGGAAATATATTGAGACCACGGGCAGAAATAGTCGCTCTTAATGAATCTTCATGTTCCAATTGTATTTACTTTAGAGTAATAAATCAATAGTGCATGCTGTGACAGCTGGAGGATTGCTGCCTGTACACTCAAGCTAAATCAAAAATGTCAAGACAAGTACTCAGGACATAGAATCACACAAACAAGTCTAGAAGGGACTTCAAGGAGTGATTGAATCTATTCCCTCTCCATGCAAGCCAAGACCAGGCCTGAGAAATATTTCTTTTACCTGTGTAGAGATTATCATTCCACACTCTAAGGATACTGAATATGACTCATATAACTGAATATAAACACACAATCAATTCAGGCAGATTGAGAATATAACTATAATCTCTTTCCTTTTTTTTCCCCCACCCTCCATAGATGGTGTGTCAACATTGGGAAGTACAAAGGTCTCTGGGTGGGAATGGGAAAATCCCACGGATCAGTACAGGCTGTGAACTGTCTGGTTGTCCTTTATAGTGACCTTCCAGCACCTGAAGGAGTTCCAGGAAGGCTGGGGAGGGACTTTGGACAAGGGTAGGGAGTGATAGAACAAGGGGTGATGGCTTGAAACTGGAAGAGGGGAGGCTGAGATGAGATCTGAGGAAGAAATTCTTTACTGTGAGGGTGGTCAGACATTGGAACAGGTTGCCCAAAGAAGCTGTGGCTGGTCCTCCCTGGAAGTGTTGAAGGCCAGGTTGGATGAGGCTTTGAGCAACGTGGTCTAGTGGAAGGTGTCCCTGCTGATGGCAGGGGGGTTGGAACTGGATGATCTTTAAGGGCCCTTCCAAACCAAACCATTCTATGATTCAATACACATAGGAGTTTTCAGGCTGGACTGGGTATTACATCTCATTCCATATTCAAAAAGGCAGGTTGGACCAGCAGTTAGGACAAGGGCCTAGACTTTAAATGCACCATCCTTCACAAAATACTTGGATTATTACAGACAAGTGCTTAAAGGCTCTAATCAGATGATCTGTTACAGTTACTCAACATCCTAATTACAAATCCCATGGCCTTTTTGTTTAAGAGAATAAAACAAATGACTCAAAGTTTAGTCAACTATTTCCATCTAACTGCATAGTCAACAAAAAGAGTTGAGCTACTCACACAAAGTTCCTTTTATAATCAATGTCAATCCAGTCAATAATACCTTTTGAGTCTGATTTACGATAACAAGGGTGAGAAATCAGTAGCACAAGAAAGGAAGATGGAGGATTCATCATCTCTTGATACTTTCGGGCACAAACTCTTCACCTTCCTTGAAGCTCTGCCTCAGTCAAAGTCTATTTAGTCATCTCACTGTAAGAAGTCCACAATCCCAGTAATTTATACATCCTAGACTCAAAATCTGTCAGGGAGAAGAATGAATTACCCTATGCAGGGAATAATCCTTTTCCATTGACCGTAAAAGGAGTAGAGGGAAAACAGCTGATTTTAGAGCATGTAGTCTATTCCTAACTTCACTGTTTAAATAATGACGAGGTGAATCCCATCCCACATACTATGTAAGAGATCAGGGTGGATGAGATAATGATCCCATCTGGCCTTTAAATCCGTGAAAATCTCTGAAATACTAGCTGATTTGAGGGACTACTTTCCCACGCAGTCAGCCAACGTAACCAATTTCTGCAAGATAGAGCTGAAGCCAGACAAGATTTTTAAAAAGCATATGCAGAGCTAAATATTATTATTTAAAAATAACAGAGAGTTTTGGGAGAAGGATTTACATTGTCCACCTCAGAGATAAAAAAACTCAAGAAACAGGGATAAGGAAGAAACTACTCATGGCTAAGTTATATCATAGTTGACTGCTTCATGAGTCCTTCCTACCTGCAACCAAACCAGACCTGTCCCGTTTTATACTGTAATCATAAGACACAGCTTTTAAATATCCCATGTTTGACCCACTCACCTTGTCCCAGGTTGTCATGGGTTTGTGGTGCAATAATGATGCTCCGCTCCCACTGGAGGATCCTCGGGCACTGCTATCAGCATATCAGTCAACTGTTCCTTGCATTTAAGGTCTCAATGGAAGAAAGACACCACAGTGATTTTCTACATGACAATGAATGTGACATTAAAAGGTTCACAGTCTCCATTAGTGCCCTACTATTATGGGTTTTATCCTTACTGTGTGTTCTGAGACCATCATGCAGCTCCATAAAGTGCGTAGTCATGACATGAACAGCTGATTCTCTCCATGATACAGCCCATTGTATATCTTGCATCAGGTTTCCAGCAACATGAAAGGTCTACCACATTCCTGTCATTGTCAAAGACAACCTACAGGACCATATAGACCATGATTTGATCCAGTAATAGTAGCATCTTATGTAAATTTTACTTAGACAACTATAATTGAAATGGAGACTTCTTCACAAGGTAAATTTCCATGTTGGATATTTTTTAAAGTCCAGAATCAAAAGAGAATGTTCAATACAAAGACTATTAAATTAGCCTGAAAAATGAATCTAGGGACACAGTCTTACATTTTTCCTCCCAAATGAGCATGTAATTAAACATTCTTTTTGCATTTGACTAGTTTCAGTGAGATTCAAGCCTTTGGGCTACATTCTGAAGTGGAAGATTGATTTTAGAGAGTTTTTTGATGAAAAACTGACTACATTTTTGAAATTGATTCCGTTTCTGTACCACGTTTGAGTGAAATCTATCCCCCTTGTGACTCTAATAACTTCACTGGAGATTGATGTGAATTAAATATGACTGGTAGTGCTTCATAAATTCCCAGATACACATATGGTAATGGTTCTGCACAGTTATAGGACCCGCGGCTTTGGATTTATCTACAACTAAAGATATTGCAGCATGCCAGATTGCTAGTAGATGGTATCGTCAATGACATCCTATTAGAGAGCTGAGTTTGCAGATGGCCTCCTCTGCTCACAACCATGAGACAGATATCATGGTTGTTTTGAAAAGGCAACAAAGCACACCTCAAACTTGAACAGAGATACTCAAAATCTTGGCAGACCAGCCAGGTATGGTATAAGAAGTAAACTAATCACATCATTGTGGTGATGTGGCCAAGTTAATCAGCCAATTAATTTATTAATTAATTAATTATCAGAAGCATCATGCTTCCCTCATGTTTTCATTTCACTGTAAAGATATTACTTACCATCTCTCAAAGTAGCTCTGGATACTGCACCTCCTAGGAGAGACCCACCCTGTGGGTATTTGTCAGTCAAGGGACATCATGGTCTACCATGCCCAGATCAAAACAGGATCATCCTCCAAGAGCTAATTCAGCTCATTGTGGAAAAATACAATCTGTATTCCCTTAAGTCTGGGCAAAAAGTTGGGTTCTACTTTGGATTCATTTCTCATCATGCTGGTGTGAGGTTTCCCTGGTACTTCTACTGTAATAAATCTTCGTGTCTGTTAATCTAGCTTATCAATGTGGCATACTCATGAATAATTGCCTGCGGATATAAATAGTGTGCTGATTAGAGCCAGCATTTAAATGCTGGCTATGTCTGCATGACAGCCTCGCCACCTCTTGAACTTCAGATAGTACTTTCTTTAAACCACCTTCTGTGCAAATACAAAGGACTTGAAACTGTTCTGCAGTGCTGGAGCCCAGCCCCGTAGGATTGCCTGGCCAACGTGGGAGAGCAGAGTCCTGGCACTCCCTGCCATGCCACGTGGATCAGCCCAGTAGCCAGAAATCAGGCCCTGAGTGGACACACCTTGTGATAATGTTGAGCAGCAGACCTGGAAGTCACACAGGCACAGTCACAAGTATTTTGCCACACAGAACTCACTGCAGTGCATGCAAAGTTCATATGCTTGAAAAAAAAAGCTGTCTTAAGATCTCCACAGCATATTTATGCTAATATTATCACTGTTATGACATACATGTGAAAAAGGATCAAAAGTACATAGTATGTGAAGGTTTTATGGCTTAGCCTCTATAAATATTCTTTAGATTGCTTCCACAAGGTGATTATTAATCCAGCTCTCGCTAGGTAAGAAAAGGAATTTCTTTAAATCCTTCAAATGACAATCATGGATCTTTTAGCTATCTGCCTCCATTTTTCCCTCTCTTTAAACAACGGAGAAATGGAAAAGTCTCGATAGGCTTTGGAAATGAATGGCATATAAAGGGTTACACTAATGTATCTACAGTTTTTAAGACAATTTATCATGTTTAATTATGTACCAAAACCAAAGTATCATGCTTGTAGAAGTGGATGTCAAGCTGATGATCATCCTTTGAAAGAGCCCACAGGTAAATGTTTCCCTGTTCACTAACTCAATGCAGAAGTCAGTTCAAGCAAATAATTTCAGCTCAGATTGTTATTGTTTGTATAACCGTTGAACTTATCAGCTTTATGGATTGGACGAATAAGTCTGAAATCTAAGGAAATTGAAAGGATAAAAAGGAGAAGTGTCAGCTTGCTGAAATAGCTGGAGCGAAGAAGTGGACTAGATTTGAATCGAGGGTCTTTGTTCACAAGCTGTGTTGTCTCTCTGAATTAAACCCTCAATAACACAGTGTCTGGGAGCATTTCAGCATCAAGATTTCCATTCAGTCCACGATTTTAATGCCTGAAGTGTCCTACTACATAGCTAAAACCAGAGCACAGGGCACATCTGGAGGAGATATCACTAGCCATGACCAACCACTCCTAGATGAGACCATTGCCAAGGACAAAGGTCTAGACTGTGGTCAAGAGTCCCATATGTACTTTCTGTTTAGCTAGTCACAAAACTCTGAATCCCAGTGAAATCTGTGTCTCCCAGGTTCAGACATCTACAGTCTAGGTTTCTACAGGTGTAGTGTACCCTGAGCTGCGTAGACTTTTTTCTAAGGGGATTATCATCTGACCTGTTTCAGATGTTTACATCGGGATGAGCTACATCATCCACTGGATTCAAGTGATTAAACTCCCAATGATTCTTAAAAGCCTGGAAAGACATATAAACACCTGTAACATGATGGCCCATAGCTCAAGAACCACACTGACTGTTTGTAAGGGCAACCCTTCTTCCAACACAGTACTTGCATCTTGCCCAACCTTAGTTGCCTGTCTAGAAAAATATAGACATATTTCAAATCCTGTAGATCCTTTACGGTGTTTACCACACTCACATGGCTCTGATGGAGCATCTCAAATGACATTGTCAGCCTATGTTTAAGCAAACAAATTCCACCCAGAAAGCCCAACAAAGAGGTTGTATAAGAGCGCAATTGGCTTTTTTTATGTACAAAAGACACAATGGCTCCAGCAAAGCTGGAATTTTATAGATGCAGACTGTAGGGTGCTGTGACAACACACTCTTTGCAGGCTGGGTCTTAATAGGGAGTATACTTGTTTTTTTGGACACAATTAAAGAAACACACATAAATACCAACACTTATTACATGTCCAGGAATAGACTAAGTCTTGAACAGCATGAAAAGCACAGGTGATGTGGAGCATGTGCAATGCTGAGTTTTGATATCCTGATCATCCCTGAGGATCTCCACTGTGGAGAAACTCCTTGGAAATGAATGTGGTGAGTGGCACTGAGATTTCCTTAGAGAGAAATTCAGCCTGCTGGGGACTGCGTCAGCAAAGGCTCAGCTCTATGGTCTTGACAAGGACCATCTCTGCAGGGAGGAAAGGAGGTTATCAGAGGAGCTATAAATGTCACCACTCCTCCTTGAGGTTTGCGTTGGGTTTGTGTGGGGGGGCGGTTTTGGTAGCCACCTTGTGAGAGCAAAAGCTCCCAAGCTCCCCTGGCTCCAAGATGTATCCCCCCAGCCGAGTATGGGCCAATTAGCAATAGATAAATGCCTCTGCAAATCCATATTTGTGAGGGGAAGGATGGTCTTGAAAAGAAGAAGGTGGAGAGAACCTTAAGAAGAGGCCATTGACCTGAACAAAAGACAACCATCAGCCTAAACAAAGAGAGAGCTTCATTGCCAGGAGGAAGGAGGAGCAGGGGGAGGACAGAGAACCTCAGACACCCAGATCAACTGTATGGAGTAGGAGAAGGCAAAGGAAGTCCCCTGCAGCCCATGGAAGTTCAATGGCGGAGCAGATACCCACATGTAGGCCATGGAGGACTCCATGCTGGAGCAGAGAAGCTGAGCCTGAGGGCAGGTGTGACTGAACTGAGACCCCAGAGATGCTCATCAGAGTTGGGGGGGACCCCAGAGCTGGGGGTGAGGACTTGTGCTGGACTGGAGCCCCGTCTGCAGCCCGTGGATGTCCCCATTCTAGAATCAGGAGCTGAGCCCGAAGAGGTCCATGATTCCATGGGAAGCTCGCATTGGACCATCTTGTTCCTGGACTTTCATGCTGGGAAGAGTGGCAGAGGTGAACTGACTGAACCCCCATTTTCTTTCCCCTGTGCTGCTTTGGGAAGAAGGTAGAGAAATGGGGAGCAAAGTGATTTGAGCCTGGGAAGAAGGGAAGGGTGGGGGAAAGGCGTTGTAAGATGTGGTTGTTATGTCTCATTGTGCTACTCAGATGAATGGCAATGAATTAAATTGATTTTTCTTCCCTGAGTTGAGTCTGTTTTGCCCGTGACCATAACTGGTACATGAGCTGTCCCTATCCCTCCTTCCTAATCCGTGGTCCCTTTGTTGTGATTCCCTTCCCATCTCACCAGCTGAGGGGGTGAGTGCAGGACCGCATGGTCTACCTCTGTTTAAAACACCACAAGGTGAAACAGATTTCACCTTGCTTGCACTGAAGAGTTAAAACCAGCCATCCCCTTGGCAGAGTGTGTTTTGCAGCCAGTAGTTCACGAATGTGGCATGCACAGACACAGCAAGATGATGGGAGACAGCAACTGTTGATATCTAACTCTTTGTATGATGTTTGACTCTTGTCTGGGCCTGGTTGCTCTGATACACAGTCCCATTTATCTGATCTGGGACACTTCTGACCCAGCTCAGGAAAGCCCTGAGTAAGTCCCTGAAGAAGAAGCAGTTTGAATAGCTGTTTAGCTTTAAGCACTTACTAAAACTCCACCAGCTTCAATAGTATTTGAGTAACTGAAATTTAGAACAAGCCTACCTTTTTTTTTCCCCGTTGGTGGACAATTTCTTAAAATGAAGACTTAGCTGATTATAACCCTCAATTAAGATTTTCCTTGTTAGCTTTACTTTGTTTAAAATTATTATTTTCTCACTTGCAAGAAAGCTGTAAGACTGGATTTCATTTTGGAGTTGATTATAGTCTCACATTTTATAATCATCCTTGGTTCAGAGGGTAGCAGAGAAGCTTAGTTTAACCTAGACGTGGATAAAAGGGTAAATCAGAACATCTTTAGGTCTGCAAATTGCATCTTCTTATCTGATGCTGTGTCCTGTGGTCTCCACCCATAACTGCTGAAAAAATTTGATGGGAAGTGTGGAGACTTGATGCAGTAAGTTTCCAGAGCTGCATGCATCATCAATCAGATATGCCTGAAACACACATAAACAAACAAAAATTGGTAAGCTGCAGTTAAACAAGATGAGGATGACTCACTGCAGAGTGAGTACAACCCACTCACCTCCCCAAACAGTGTGAGATATGGCACAGCTGCCTTTGAATTCACCCTCAGAGAACTAGTGGCATTAAAGAGGGAAAAGATATTCTATGTCTTCAAGCCCAGCTGCTCGTCTCAATGGGTTGGTTTATGTGCAAAGCTATTCCATCATCCTTAGCTTCTCCTGGGAATCTTGCCTGCTGTGAATGCCTGAAGATAGCAGGATCTCATTGGGATCAGCAGAGGGATTTGTTTAAAAAGGTCAGTCTTCTATCTTACCTGTGATCAGAAATTTGGGTACCCGAGAACAAAATTTCCCATAAGTATATCCACAAATGCTTGATGCTGTCCTCAATTAGAATATTTGTTCCTTTGACAGCTCCATACAGCCCAGTTTTCAGGCTATCTCCAGCCTGGGATGAACCAGTACACAGATGCCTTTCCCATCCTGCATGAAATTGTGGAGCATGAGTGATTGCTCTTTGCTATTTCTAGCCAAAGTACTTGTTTGCTGACCAAAATGTGCGTGATGCAGCATTCAACACAAATATGAAAAATTGCTCTGCTCTGAAGGGTTTACAACCCAAGTGGTGGACACAGAAGAGAAGACACTGTAAAAACACAGAAGACTGAGTGTAAATAGAGAGACAGGGTAGCATTTAGGGGGAAGATTGATGTTATAAATGCCAAGGGTCGTATATTTTGTTGAAGGAAATAAATAAAACTGTGTTGAACCCTAATGAACCTCACCAGGGCTATGCCAAGCCTTTAATACATGGGCAGCAAGTCCAAGGCACGGCAATGTAGTACCTCAGAGGCAAAATCCAGTACCAAACTCTTCTGCCCTTGAAAAAGGCCAGTCACCTCTCTGTGAAATCCCTTTCAGAATCACCAGGTAATACAGGAGACATAAGCACAGAGCCTACACATCAGGAAAGCATAATAAATGCAATGGCATTATCTTAACTCAAAAGCACTGGAGCCTGATGTTTCACTTCCATCAGCATATATCATCTTCTTAGATAATGTTTAGCTCTCCATGGGAAGCATGCCTTTATATGCCTGCTATTTTCTAGATGGCTACAGTAGCATCGACAGTTTAAAAATCTTTTTTCCCTGAAAAAGTCAATGCCAAACCTCCTGGAGATGGTTGTAATTCAGAGGTGTCAAAGTAATGTCACACACTTTTAACTCCTTCACTATCATTCATCTCTTGACAAAGAAAATGAGAATGGGTCCTCTCTGGGAAAACGATTGCTTCTGGAATATCATTTTGTCATTGGCATTTACAGTGTCAAAAAAAGGACAGAAACTGTGGAAAATCTGTTGTTGTCGATCCAGTTAAATCTAACACGCTTTAGTCTGCAAATACCCCTGGATTAGAATAGGGTTTCCTTGTTTTGTGTAGTCAGTCTGGCAGATTTTGGGCATGAAACTATTTTCTGCTTACAGGGAAAGAAGATTTATCTGAAAAAAAAAACAAACCTACCAAAATGGCCTGGAAAAATTGCATTTATGTCAGACAAATTCTTTCCAGATAGCATTCATTCAAGAGAATGAACTGTCATTCCTTATTCCCCTCATAAGCTGTTTTATTTTTCATATGCATTGAGGGGACTTGGAATATAAAACTTCTCTCCATTAGTAGATGTAATGTTTTTCTAACATATAGTAACGATGTTTAATTTGCTTGCACAAATATATTCTGGAGGCAGCAGATAATTCAAAATTCATCAGGCAAGGGAATCAAACAAGTGACATAAACCCTTAACTGTGATATTCAGCAGCTCAACCAAGAGATCAGAACTGCAGCAGACAAAAAGTCTTTAAGATCTGATTCATAGTAAGAAGGGCTGAAGGAAGAGCTCCCAACCATAATACCTGGTCAGACTCTTCCTCTCCGAGTGATTATAACTCTGAGCAAAAAGGGACAAGCAGAGATGTCTCATTTCTTTGCTGCAAGAAGGATTTTGAATAGCAGGTTTGAGTTGGAAACAAGAGATATCCCAGCTAAACAAGCAGAAGAAAAATCAATAGTCTTACAAAGAGTGCTCATTGACTGCAAAAAAAAATAAAAGAAAATAAAATAAATAAACCAAAGGGGCTGCAGAAATTCTTTCTTCACTGGTGTGATAGTGGCATTGGTTTGTTTGGGGTGTGAGACAGTGAGTTCATGGGAGAGTCCTCCAAGCAGGCAAACACCTTCAATTAACTGTTCAGAGAGTCTCTGATTTAATTGTTTTTCTTTGTAAACAACCAGATTTTTGAGATGTACAATAGACAGTCAGCAAATTTCAGACTCAGTCAGTTTCCTACCAAGCTACAGAGGAACTCTTCAGTTTTGGGCGAAGAGGGGGCTGTATTCCCTCTCCCTATTCTCCACTGCCATGCCTGAGCCTCAGGATTCAGCAAGACCCTGTGATCTCTGCACCATTTGCCCAACCCATGGCTGCAGGAACCCAGCTCTGCTGAGGAAATGCCTACATGGTCTGGGCACACCGCATGGCTGGGCAGTCGCCA
>NW_010314852.1:1247-10010 GCF_000700745.2 Antrostomus carolinensis | reverse complement strand
TTCTGCAAGCAATTGACTTGAACACAGCTGAAAAGAACAAGGCGGTTGTCTGCTGAGATGAGAGAGTTCCCTCTTTGCATGCAAAAGAGGAGAATGAAGGCAGACTGACTTTGCTGTTCATTCTGGAAAAGGAGTGGAAAATAAATAATTTTTTAAAAAATCACAGGAGCTCTTGTGATAGATAAATCCCAAAGAGTGTCCTGGTGTGTGTTCAGTGCTTTGGATGTCAGCTGGACCTTTCCTTATGCTGGGGCATTGGACTTAGAAAAGAGGAAAAGCTAACTCAGCTCAGCAGGTGTAAAAAAATGGGACAGTCCTCTGCAGTGTGGCCAAAAATGCTCTTCTGGGCACCATCTCCCACACTCCACCTCCTTCACGGTGCCTGGCTAGCCATAGATCAGAGCCCATTGCCCCTCAGGGCTCTCCAGACCCCTCAGGGCTCTAGCACTCACAGTGAATGGAGCATGTAGATCTTCATTAATAACACGAAGGGAATGAACAATGTTGACTTTGGAAATGGTTTTTTTTTTTCCACTTTAATTCTTGCTGAGAAAAATGTGGCCGTTCAGACTTCTCAAAATTGGTTTCAGGCTCCCAGTAAACTCAGGCACATCCAGTCTCAGAAGTTTTGGAGATTTTGTCCACAGCTGATAAAGCCAGAGGTGGATGAAAGCTAGGATCTTGGAGAACCAGTACAAGCAGAAAGCTTGGGAAGAGCCCTGAATCTATTACTCACTTTGTATTGCACTTGTCAGTTTACAGCACAACTTACAACATTTATTTACAACATAAAACAACATGTATCACAGAAATTAGTTACACTGGAGAAATTCCTGTTTCCAGCTGGTAGGATCTTAAACACAGTTCATTATATTAACCACAGAAGTTCTCATCACCCAGTCAGAAACTGTTTGGGGCTTGATCTATGAACACCAGCAGCAAATACTCTCTGTACAGGGCAGCCCTGTGATGCATTTGAACAGGCTGTGTAAAATGTTCCACTTCCTGCCTCCTCCACAAAGACATCAACTGTGTCTCATCCTCTAATGATAAGATGAAGCCTTTATCTCAGTCTCTAGAATGTTGTGGTTTAGCCCAAGCTTTTCGTTTGTGTAATCTCTGGTGTCGATCAACAAGTAGGTTGCCCTGTTTCATGTGACTTCTGCTGCCAGACTCTTCTTTGTGAGGGCAAAATGGTTCTTCATGGTAGCTACAACCTGGGTGGAAACCTACCTTCCCTGGACACAGTTTCTCTTAAGAAATATGGTTGTAGTGATGCTAGGTACTCTGCTTATCTGCTTTCTGCATGTATAACATTGTCATTACTGCCTCCTCTCTCCCTTTGCTCTGCAGAGCTCCAAGAACAAAGTAGGGAGGGAGAAGCAGGCACCCTGTTTCCTCTGTGTCTTCATCACATGATGTACCCTGGAGCAGTTTTACCATGTTCCCAGTGTAAATAGGGCTGTTTTAATAATGCATGGTTTTCTACTCAACTCGTTCTAGTTCCAGCAGACTACCATCTTGAGTTCACATAAAGTTCTTGCTTGTTTGTTTGTTGGCATAGGGGTTTTTGGTTTGTTCTTCCTGAGCCTGAAGAGTTCTTTTTTTCTGCCCAAACATAAATAAGATTTAAAAAAATATTTTTAAGGAAACGGTTTTTATCCGAGTACTTCATGAGGGAATGGTCCCCTGTGGATATGTAATAGTAATTGCAAAGCTTATTTTTCTGCTCCCAGTGGCATTGATTGTGTGAAAATAAATGTTGAGTACTGTGAAGCAATTAATCCTCAACTCTCCTGGGAGTTTTATAGGTAATTATTACTATCTTTAGTTTAGAGAGTGAGGTGAGCAACAGGAGCTGGATAATTTGCCCTTGCCCCAGAGACCAAGGACAAGATTGTAGTCTGCATGTATCAAGTAGATCCTTTTAATTGAAGTATTCCACTCATACTCTTCAGATGTTTCTCTTTCTGCTCTGACGTATCCACCTCTGCTGCTCTCATAGCTTTGTGTGGATATATCATTGAACAGACGGGGATTTCTAGGAGAATTTCTCCTCTAGGTAACTGCTGGGACAGCTGGGGACAGAAAGGGAAGAAGGTCTGAGCTTTTAGCACTGCTGGATGGTGGCCAAATTGATTTAGATTTCTTCTAAGGCCACACTAGTATCTGCACACAAGACCACACCACACTGAGCTGTGCTGCTGTGCCAACAGGGTTGCTAGCTCAGAGGCTTCTGTGCATCATTGAACAGCAGAGACATAGCCAGGAGATGAACAGGGACCATCAAGAGTTGCTCCTCTGAATCTCAGAATAACCAAAGTCACTGAACTCCTTTAGTGGGATCCAACTCCAGATCCACACACCTGAACTTCAGTGTTCAGGAAAGTGTTGTAACCTACAACCTATCACACTGACAACACTGCCTCGCTGAGACTGAGTCCATCTTCTGTATCTGGTATTTTAATAATACCATAAGCTTGACAGAATAAACCCTTTTTTTTTCCAATGTTAGTACAGCACAGTATGATCCTGACCCAAAACTGGAGGCCACAGGCACTAAAAAAATAGAGATATCAAAATTAATAATGGTTGTTAATAACCTCATAGTGCAATAGTGCTTGAGTAAAAGGCAACTATGATCTATATTCAGAGGATTAAACCTCTAGAGGGTAAAAAACCCAAGAAAATCCCATGGGTATGGTATGATATGTGATAAGAGTGATTTACACCAGCTGAAAACCTGGTCCATCCCAATATTTTTAGCTTGTGCAATCACTCTTGTGGAACCATCAGGTTTAGATTAGATATTAGGAGGAAGTTTTTCACTGTGAGGGTGGTCAGACACTGGAACAGGTTGCCCAAGGAAGTTGTGGATGCCCTCTCCCTGGAAGTGTTCTCGGCCAGGCTGGATGAGGCTTTGAGCAACCTGGTCTAGTGGAAGATGTCCCTGCTGATGGCAGGGGGGTTGGAACTGGATGAGCTTTAAGGTCCCTTCCAATCCAAACCATTCTATGATTCTATGATGAAATCAAATGTGTTTTTTTTCTATTTTCAGTCTCATAATTCATTCACTGAAACAACTGGTTAGTGTTTCAGATATTTTAACTTCCCTGGTTTTGATAGTTATGTGTAAGTTATAGAAGGGGTTCACAATATATATTTTATGGACTGTTCATAAAGCTGACAACTGTATACAAATATATTAGACAGCTCGTTTCAGTTTTAGCACCTTGTTTATCTTTCTTCACTTTTGAAAGCTTTTCCACTATAACGTATCTCCCTGTACACACATGAAATATTTTTTTATTGAAGTGCTATGGCCTTGATTCTTAACTCTTTTTACTAAGCTTTGTATAGAATAATCTGAATTGTGACTGGTGAGAACAGAGACACTTCAGGTCCGGTTGGATGTTTGAAGCCCTAGCTACACTGAATTACACCTCATCAGCTGTTTCCATCTGCCAAGAAAATCATTCTACAAACACGTTTTAGGGATATGGGGTGACTTCAAGTAGATGTCTACCTACAAACACCTACATTTCATGCTTACAATAAAAAATTCCTTTAGTCGGTACAGATCTAGTCAATAGAGTCCAGAACACAAGTCACTTCATCCCAAAGGATGCAAAATAGATTAGGTAAAATGTGCTCAGGTGGCAATATTTAAATTCTAAACATCCACAACTAAATAAACTGCATCTGTTTGCTAAGCTTAGAAGGGATTGATAAAGCCCATACTTGTGCACCTCTCAGGTCATCATATTTCATTCAGCTGCCCTGTCCTGAGATCATCTTTCAGTCATTATGCAAAAACACAGAGAGATGGAGAACAACAAACTGAGTGGTTTTTTCTAGGACCATTAATCACCTCCATTAACATGAGGGGGTTGCAGGTCTCATTCCTCTCAAATTTTCCTGCTTTCAACTAACAGCCATTGCCTTATGGTATCCTCTTTTTTTTTTTTTTTTTTTCTATGAAAGTGTCATTTAGTACCCATCATCTTCTCCTGAACCTGCTTAAATTTAAATAAGTCAGCTGCTAAATTTCATTAGTAAATTGGAGAATGAAATATTTCATATTCTCCATTCCTGATGTTGCTCTATGCACTGGATTTTGCTGTGATGTGAGAAAGGTATTAAGATCTCTCTTGTTGTAATTAAAGACTTGGAAAGTAACTTTGGCTAAGTGTCCCAACAGGTTTACAGACAAGATGTCTACAGGATCTGATCAGTCATAGGAGGGCCACCAAGATGATCCGAGGGCTGGAGCATCTCTGCTGTGAGGACAGGCTGAGAGAATTGGGGTTGTTCTGCCTGGAAAAGAGAAGGCTCCAGAGAGATCTTATAGCGGCCTTCCAATACCCGAAGGGGCTACAAGAAAGCTGGGGAGGGACCTTTCATAAGGGCAACTAATGACAAAACAAGGGGAAATGGGTTTAAACTGAAAGAGGGGAGGTTTAGATTAGATATTAGGAAGAAGTTCTTCACTGTGAGGGTGGTCAGACACTGGAACAGGTTGCCCAAGGAAGTTGTGGATGCCCCCTCCTTGGAAGTGTTGAAGGCCAGGTTGGATGAGGCTTTGAGCAACCTGGTCTAGTGGAAGGTGTCCCTTGCTGATGGCAGGGGGGTTGGAACTAGATGATCTTTAAGGTCCCTTCCAATCCTAACCATTCTATGATTCTATGATCTGTGGATACCTGTACTTCAAGGCAGAAGTGGGTACACAGATAAACAGAACTTAATTTTGAAAATTCTAAATTAATATATTCATTATGACATTGGAGTAGGAGACTGGACTGGATAAATTTTTGAAGTGAATTGAGAGATCTCTCTGTATAGCAGCGGAATGATGCTGGTTAAACCAACTAAGACCTGGTCCAATGCACTCATAAGAAACCCAAGGGAAGAGCTGAAATAAAAAACCACCTTAGAACCACCAAACCTGAATGTCTTCCTCTACTGATTGGTAAATAAGGAGAGATAAAACACAGGAAACCACTAACTGTTTACGCTACATTTTGCAAATACTGAAGTCCTGTAGGTGAATGTAACCGTCGTGTTTGCAAAACAACACAGTGAATGTTCTCTTGCCTTTAATCCCAATGCAAATGATACATAGAAATATATTTAACAGTTTGTTTATGGAATGAGATGTTATTGCTTTATTTAAATAAAGTCACAAAGTGGAAAGCAGAACAGATGCAATGTGTTGGGTTTGGAGAGAAAGCTAAATGGAGAACATAACCCCAAGGGCACAGAACAGCAAATCCAGCCTTTAGCGCATGAATCAGCTCACAAATATTGTCCTTCTAGACACTACTGTTAATAGTCTTTGTATTTCTGATTGCCAGGGGCAGAGCGTAAAAACAAACAGGAAGCAACCTGGTTGCTTTTATTTAGCTCTATTATACAATCATAGAATCATAGAATGGTTTGGATTGGAAGGGACCTTAAAGCTCATCCAGTTCCAACCCCCCTGCCATCAGCAGGGACACCTTCCACTAGACCAGGTTGCTCAAAGCCTCATCCAACCTGGCCTTCAACACTTCCAGGCAGGGGGCATCCACAACTTCCTTGGGCAACCTGTTCCAGTGTCTGACCACCCTCACAGTGAAGAACTTCTTCCTAATATCTAATCTAATCTAATCTAATCTAATCTAATCTAACCTAACCTAACCTAACCTAAACCTCCCCTCTTTCAGTTTAAACCCATTTCCCCTTGTTTTGTCATTAGCTGCCCTTATGAAAAGTCCCTCCCCAGCTTTCTTGTAGCCCCTTCAGGTACTGGGAGGCCACTATAAGGTCTCCCTGGAGCCTTCTCTTTTCCAGGCTGAACAGCCCCAACTCTTTCAGCCTGTCCTCATAGGAAAGGTGCTCCAGCCCCCCGATCATCCTGGTGGCCTCCTCTGGACTTGTTCTAGCTGTTCCAGGTCTCTCTTGTGTTGGGGACTCCAGAACTGGACGCAGTGTTCCAGGTGGGGTGGGAAGATTACTCTTCACCAAAATTTCTTACATTCATCTGATATTTTCCCAAGAAATGTCCAGAAAGATAAGCCATTTTATGATGGATCTCTCAGCTCAGATGCTAATTATCTTTAAGGAAGAGGGTTAAATAATTGCAATGAGGTAAGGCAACCACAGAGAAGATGTGCTAGCCCAAGACAGTGGTCACTAGAGTAACTGTGCTGCTACTGATGTGAAGAGGAACTAGATCAAGAATTTCTTGAATTGTTCAAGACTGAGATAAAAAAAGAAAAGCCTTCTAGTTGGCTACATCAATTAGCAGTGAGCCTGTTCAACACCAAGCAGCTATTACCCTCCCAACCACACAACACAATCCCCAAGCCTAGTAAAACCTTTTGCAGGGATGTGTCGAATGGAGACACAGCAAGACAAGTACCAACCTCCCAACAGCATAGCAAAATGGAAGCTGAGCTTCAGCGTAGTTTAATGGAAATTGAAGCAGATAAGCAAAATCCTCCACAATATATACAGAGATAAGTTCAAAACAGAACCATCCTTTAGGGAAAATACATCATGGTATTATAATACATCAGTAAATCAGCTTAAAACTTACAAATGCTCCTGTCCCCACCCATCCAAGGCAAAAAATAAAGGTTTAAACCATAACCATCACTATGGCACTCCATAAAAAGGCAGTGCTACAATATTTTGAATCCTTCTGGCTCACATCCTTGTCCCAGAAGGGATACACAGGGATGAGAACAGGTACAGAAGAGGGCAAAAATGGTGCCAAAGCTGTGACACAGACTCCAGGCCAGAGAGTGTGAGAGTTCTCAGCCTGCTAAAGAGGAACAGGTAGAAAATCTTAAACCACATGGAGAAAGGAATGTGTGTTCACTGGCAGCGCAAGATTTGGGGGCATGGGATGAGATGAGCAGGAGGTGGGTTCAAATTAAACACGAAGGTTGCTCCTGGTGTCATGGAGTTCACTTGATGCCTACGGGACATCAGGCTAGCTGGACCTCCATCCAGCACAGTCCATGGGGCAAAATCATAGAATCAGAGAATCATTTGGTTGGAAAAAACCTTTGAGATTATTGAGACCAAACGTTCCTGTCCACCCTAAACCATGTCTCTGAGCAACAAATGTGCTCTGTGAGCCAAAATGTATCATTCAAAAGTGATTGAGACTTTCCCTGTAAAATCGCTGTCATGAGACACAAAACCTTCAGGTTCACACTCTGCAAAGAAACTAAAGAGTGACATCTGCCAGTACCTTTGCTTCTTCTCTCCAGGGAAATCTGTCTTTAACAGGCTACTTGAAAGTGTTCAGGCTGCATGAATAAATGAAATAAGCAAACATAAAGTGGCTATTATTAGCTTCGAGAGGCAGTGACCACCTAATCAGCCATTCCCTTGTCATTTTACGATCCTTACTGAGCTTTATATAACTTTGTTGCGTGCTCAAATCGTTGTACAACTAATTGATGTAATTAACATCTTGTCTCTCTTTTTACACTGGCAATTAGAAGCCACCATTAGGCCTACAATGAGAAACAAGAGATAGGACAGGGATTTTTCATATCAAATGCAAAAGAAAAGGGGAAAATAAGTCCTTCAAACACTCACAAAAATACTTTCTATAAAACATGAAGGGAGAGAAAAGACACTAAACTGTTCTTTCTCATCCTTTGCATATCATTTTTTAAAAGTGATTTGTTAACAAGAGATAGAGACTGAATATAACTTCAATATTTTAACCCATTAAACCTTTTCCTTGAAAATAGCAAGTTTCCTAGTTGTGTCAGTAAACTGAACAACCTGGATTTAGGGAGCCCTCTCCAGGGCCACCCATATATGAGGATTTTGTTTCCTCTGCTCAGCAGGTGGTTTAAAAGACAACAAATCCATCCATTTGTTTGAGCTTCAAAATCTAGCAGTACTGGGGAGACATGAACAGCCAGGTGTATATTATTTTTCTAGTTTCTACCTTTATTTATAGGGCCTGTTTGGGTTTTCATGTTAAAGTAAGCTTTTACCTGTGGTTCCTCTTGAGTTGAAAAGAGTGTTGCTCTTGATATGAAATGAAATGCTCCAGATCATCCTGGAGAGGGGATGGATTTCCACAGTTCCATCAAAAATGCAGGTCAATCTGGTCTTGAGCTGTTCTTCCAAAATGAGAAATCCAGAAAATGTCGTGTCACTGACCTGCACCTTGGAAATTTTCTCTCTTTTTCTGGACAGAAGGACAGAGAGAAGATACACAGATTCATTGAATTGGGTTGAGATTTACAAACTTTGGTCCACCTAACCCCATCCAATTAAGCAGCTATATCAGAGGAAGCCAAATGTCCCAACCAGCCATCTCTCTCCTTTCCCAGCAGTGCTGGGTCACTTCCCCAGCACAACTCAACCCACTTGTAGAGCTCACGGCAATGTCTGGGCCATCTCCTGTGCCTCTAACTACTACCCCTACTAACAAGACCTTTTCCCATCACCCTCCTCAGTGTCTATCTGGTCTGAACTCAACAGGGAACCCCAGGCTCTGTAAAGAGGTGAGATGTTTTTGCACTGCAGGCTGTGACTCTGCAACCTTCTTGCTCTGGAAGTGGAGGAACTCCATGGTGATTGCATCAGCTGGTGGGTGAAAACTGAAAATCAAGCTTTGCTACTTTCCTCAGCCTTGGTTTCTTTCCAGCCCATTGCAATGATTTAAAACATTTTTATTTTTAAAAAAGGTGAAAAGGAGAGAAAATAATGAAGGGAGTAAAAAGGGAAGGGAAGGGAAGGGAAGGG
>NW_010314852.1:0-727 GCF_000700745.2 Antrostomus carolinensis | reverse complement strand
GGATAGAAGAGGAAAAGAAAAAAAGATGGAAAAAGGGAAACAGAAAAAAGAGAAGAGGGAGGAAAAGAGCAAAACAGTGAAAAGGAAAAATGGGAAATAGGAAAGAAAGGTGGAAGAAAAGGGAGAAAAAAGAAAAAGAAAAAGAAAAAGAGGAAAGGAAAAAATGAAAGAATAGCAAAACCAAGAAAGGAAAAAATTAAAAAGGGGGAAAGAGGGGGAGGGGAAAGAGAAAGAGAGGAAAGAAGGAGAAAGGAAGGGGGAAGAAGGAGAAAGGAAGGGGGAAGAAGGAGAAAAGGAAGGGGGAAGAAGGAGAAAAGGAAGGGGGAAGAAGGAGAAAAGGAAGGGGGAAGAAGGAGGAATAGGAGAAAAAGAAGGAGGAGAAAAAAGGAGGAAGATGCAAAAGAAGGGAAAAATAATAAAAGGGAAAGAAGGAGAAAGAAAGAGGGAAAAAGGAAGGGGAAAGAAGGAGAAAGGAAGGGGAAAGAAGGAGAAAGGAAGGGGAAAGAAGGAGAAAAAGAGGGGGAAAGAAGGAGAAAGGAAAGGGAAAGAAGGAGAAAAAGAAGGAGAAAGAAGGAGAAAGGAAGGGGAAAGGAGAAAAGGAAGGGGGAAGAGGGACAAACAGGAGAAAAAAGGAGGAGGCAAAAGAAGGGAAAAATATTAAAGGAGAAAAGACGAAGGGGTAAAAAGAAGGGGGAGGAGAAGCAGGGGGACAGAAGAGAGAAGACGG
>NW_010314851.1:13978-14793 GCF_000700745.2 Antrostomus carolinensis | reverse complement strand
AGAGCCTGCCCGCTGCCCCCACTGTGGTGGCCCTATGCTGGCAGGTACTATCACTGTCATGTCAAAGTCCCCTTCATTGCTGGGATGATGGGAAAGGGCTCAAGCAGCACCCTGAGACCTTCCAGCTGAGCCTGGCACAAGCAGGGCAGGTCCATGCTCCAAGGAGTTGAGTGCTCCAAGGTTTTGAGCACTCCAAGGTTTTGCTGTGTTGTGAGATCTTGGCTACAGCTACAGATAATGTAGAATCTACTACTTTGTGTAAAATTCCCTTCCTCTACTCCTGGTGGCTCCTCACCTCTTTCTCTTCCAGGTAGATGGAGCCCAGGCGCAGGCAGACAAAGTGCAGATCCTCAGCATCCTCCACAAAACTGATGGTTCGCTCGTAGCACTCCTTGGCCTTCCCGAAGTCCTTCTTCAGGTAGCAGAGGTGCCCTTTCTGAGCCCAGACATTTGGATTCTGCACACACAGAACCAGGAGTGAGATGTGGCTGGGAGATGGGAGGGAGAGAAAGGTGGGAGAGGGGAAGGGACCCCCGTTACCAGCAGAAAGGAAGAGCTGGGTGGTGGTTGGTTTTCTCAGGACAGATTTTATGTACAGAGTTAAAATCAAGTCAGTGGGCTGCCTGGATAACACCAGCACTGGGAGCTCCCTCCAGCCTTTCCCAGTGTCCTGGTCCCTGGAAGGCTCCCCAGGTATCGTGAGTACACAGACAGCATTTGGAGATGTCAGCTCCACAGCCCTCTCTGCCTTCCCTTCAACCCCACTCTCCACAGCCACCTTTTCTCTCTGCTGAATAGCAACCTCGTTTCTCCTG
>NW_010314851.1:0-13779 GCF_000700745.2 Antrostomus carolinensis | reverse complement strand
TTGTCCTGCCCTGCAGAAATTCCTGCAGAAAGTCCTGCAGACTGGCATTAGCATTGCTCGAGTGGAAATGAAGCGTGGGCTCTAGGTCCACAGGCAGCAACAACACAGGCTGCTACAGTGTTTGGCCAGTGTCCTGCTTGGGGACACCGTTCTGCACCCCAGCAGTGCACACACAATTACCATGTAGTCGATCCTAACGGCCTCATAGAGACATTCCTCACATTTGGAGAAATCTTCCCTCAGTAAGGAAGTCTGGGCCAGCGCCAGGTAGTAGGCACAGGAGGCACTTCCCTGAAGGCTCAGCAGCTCGTGGGCAAGCGCTCTGTGAACAAACTGTGGAGGAAGAGCAGAGAATCACAGAATCATTTAGGTTGGAAAAGACCCTTAAGATCATTGAGCCCAACCATAAACCCAACACTGCCAAGTCCACCACTAAACCACGTCCCATCTACACGTCTTTTAAATCCCTCCAGGGTTGGGGACTCCACCACTGCCCTGGGCAAAGGTGCTACAACATTTTTTACATCCTGCTCTGTAATTACTGGGGAATGTGCATCAAGGTTGGAGAACAGAAGTGCCTCAGAACCATCCTCTTTGAGATTTGCAGGAATGATTTAGGTTGCAAGGTGATCCCAAGGAATCAATCATGTCTTTCCTCAAGACTTCATAGAGCATTGGAGCACTAGGGTTGTCACACAATAGCTGTGCTCTTTGAAGAGGAACATGAATAACTGGGGCAGTGAAGTGCTGCGATGGGCACAAAATCTGCCCTAAAATGGGGAACAGACACGGATCGGTTTGTGTGTGTAACGGAGAGAGGGATTTAGGTTGCCCAAGGAAGCTGTGGCTGCTCCTCCCTGGAAGTGTTGAAGGCCAGGCTGGATGAGGCTTTGAGCAACCTGGTCTAGTGGAAGGTGTCCCTGCTGCTGGCGGGGGGGTTGGAACTGGATGAGCTTGAAGGTCCCTTCCAACCCAAACCATTCTATGATTTTTCTGCCTGTTAAAGAAAGACTTGGGAGAGCAGGCAAACCATGGGCACTGCCAGAAGGACGGGGCAGGAGGACTGACTCTCATCTAGATGACTTCCATCAACAGCAAACAGGCAGGAGATATTTTTCCCCCCCTTCCTTTGAATATTTACCTCCATTACTTTCAGTTCTTTTTTGCTTTGGGCAACTCTTTCAGCCAATGTCAAATCAAGGCAGGCAGCGTAATGTGGCAGTGGGAGAGATCCCCCAGAGACCACTGTGTGGGACAGGGACATTCCACAGGTGACACAAAAATTACTCTGACATACAGAAGGGTCTGAAACAAGGAGTACTGGCATCTTGGAAGCATCACAATAACACATCTTATCTCTGAACACACAGAGAAGAGCACGTCTGCACCGTTTCTGACTTGGCTGTTCCCTCTGCAGCGAGCAGTGCTGAGTGGAGGCACCCCGAGAACCTCACCTGCCTGAGATGACTCTGTCCCCAACCAGCATTTTGGTCCAAATACTCTGCCTGGCCACAGTTTGGCATTTCTGGGCAGCAGTGGTTTTGGTACCTCTGGCACGTGGCAGCTGGGGTGGCCACAGCTTGTTCTCTGTGCCCAAGAAGGGGGCTTGCTGGAGCTTTGTCATAACCCAAGGAGGAGACCAAACCTCCCTTCCCACTCCTCCACTCCACGTTGAGCTGACCTGGATGGCATTGACTTTCATCAGGAATTCCACGGCCTTCATGAAGATTGTGCAGGGAGGTTGGCTAAGTCCTGAACCAGAGGATGATGCTGCAAGAAAACATGTCTCCATCAATCCCAAATTGGGCTTTTTATTTCTGAAGCCAGAGCAGGAGCCGAGACCCTGGTGGGGACAGAGGAATCCCAGCAACGTGGCGTAAAACCCAGGAGGTGGCAGGGGAGGCTGAAGCAGAGATTCACTCAGGATTTCTTTATAAAGGGCTTAAATTTTGTAAGAGATGTGAAAAGACATTATGCTCTTGACCCACTCATTTTCCAGCCCAAACTCAGAGGAAGAAGAGGTAGGAATGGAATTTATGATTGAAGTTTGTCACTGTTAACTCCAGCGAGGCCCCTGCCTCCCCAAACTAACCATCTCTCTGCCACCCATCGGAGACCAGAGCTGTAGAGGAGGCAGATCACACAACACACGACCAGAGGAGAGCCACAGGGATAGGTTAAGAGCTGGCATCTCAGGAGGGAGACATCTGAGCAGCTGATGAAGGCTGCTGGGTGCAGTGACATGTAGGGAGGGAGCTGCATTCACCCACTGGCTGTCTATCCCAAGATGTTCTGCTCTGAAAATTAGGGTGAAAAATCTGCTTTGCTTGGAGATTCCCCCAGCTATGGAGAGAGAAGCAGCCTTGCTTCTTGTCTTGCCTTCAATGTCTTGCCTTGGCATCAGGATGGCCACGGCTCAGTGCTCCCAAATCACTCCCCTCCTCATGGATTGCACGAGGCTATCTCCCAGCACTGGGCTTCTCCCTTCCATGTCAGGCCCCCATCCCCTAACCTTTCAGGGCTGCCTCTTCCTCTGGTTCCTCCATCACCTCTGGCAGTTTGTCAGCTGAGCCATCTGGAACCTCCTCTGGAATGAAACCCCCAACAACCATTAGATAGAAACAAAGAGTTTGCCATAAGTTTGCTTGGTTAGTGTGATTCCACAGAAATGGAGAAGACAGAAAATAGGAGATCTATCAGATTTTCAGAACTTAAATTTCTTTGCAGGAGGCAATACCTGGGTCTGGGGTTTTGAGTACAAAATTACCACGTGAAGCTAGAAACAGGTATAAATGAGGCAATAACCTTTCCCTTGTCATCAGAAGGGGTAAAAAAAGGCATATGACATGAGGCACTTTGCATGGAGTGCTGATAACGTTACAAATAAAGCCAGCCAACATTTCCCACAGCCTGGCCAAATATTTGGGATTCAGGACAGAAAGTCTTGGCTCGGGCTGAGGCTGGGCTCAGCGAGGCTCCAAAGGAAACCTTTGGCTCAAAGTCACCGCTGTGCAGGTGTTTTGCTCTTTGAATTGGTGAGGCAGTGCTTTCCAGGCTGCATTGGGAAGTCACAGAGGAGAGGTGTGTATAGAATCATTTGGTTGGAAAAGACCTTTGGGATCATCAAGTCCAACCAGACCTGTCCACTGCTGAACCAGATCTCTGAGCACCTCATCTACCCAATTTTTAAATACCTCCAGGGATGGTCACTCAACCACTTCCCTAGGTAGCCTGTATGGGACCAAACCCCAGATCTGGGGGTGGCCAAAGCACAAAAAGTCCAGTTGTTTCTAAGCAAACCTCAAGGGTCAGCTTAAAGCACAGATTGAGGCGAGAAGATGCATTAGCAACAGCTTTCCTGAAAGCTAAACCTGTCTGACTTCAAGTACAACTGTCACAGGGGCAGCTTTACCCTCCCAAAGCCCCAGAAAACATGCTCAATTCCTCCAGCTGCCCTGGCTGGTGCCTGCACACCAGGAAATCAGTGGCACTAGGCTGGGGCAGGAGAATAAATGTAAAGTCTGGTGCCTCTGCTAGGCTGTGGGTAAGACAAAGCATCGGCTGTGCTGCCTTCACAAAGCTTCATCATTTAAAGCAGCATGCTTGCTGCTGTTGGCTCTCACTGGTGTAGTTCATGGTCAGTCTGTTCTAGCTCACAGTCCACATCATCTTCCATTCCACTTGGTGTTTTTCCTCTTAGAAACACTTATAAATTTCTCTCCCCTCTCCTTCCACTGCTCACCATCTCCCACACTGCTCCGAGGTCCCTCTTTGCCCGTGCTAGGGCACCTCCCGGTTTTGCCCGGCGTTACCTGGCAAGTGCTCCTCTGAGCCTGGGCTGGGAGACCTCACACCTGCAGCAGAAATGTGCTTTTTCTTTTCTTCTCCCTCAGCAGCCTCAGCGATGCTCTTCTCCCTGGCGAGCTGTGCTTGCAGGAGCTTCCTAGCCTCACGGAAGGCCATTTCTGCCTGAATATTATTACCCTGCAGCTCATAAAACAAACCTGTGGGAGAGAGAAAGAGCAGCATGAGCAGACATCCACCCCTCAGCAAAATCCTTCCCTTAGCCCTCAGACTAGAGCAGGGAGAAGAGGAGCAAGGGCAGAATCATAGAACATTGGGAGTTGGGAGGGACCCACCAGGATGATGGACTCCAACTCCTGTCCCTGCACAGGACAATCCCAACATTCACACCATGTCCCTGAGGGCCTTGGCCAAATGCTGCTGGAATCTTGTCAGGCTTGGTGCCATGAGCCCCTCCCTGGGGAGCCTGTTCCAGTGCTCCACCACCCTCTGCCTCAAGAACCTTTTCCTCATGGCCAACCTCACCCTCCCCTGCCACATCTTCCTGCCATTCCCTCTGCTCCTGGCATTCGTTGGTGGCCAGAGAGAAGAGATCAGCGCCTGCCCCTCCTCTTCCCCTTGGGAGGAAGTTCTAGACCCCCAGGAGATCTCCTCTCAGTCTCCTCTTCTCCAGGCTGAACAAACCAAGTGACTCCAGCCTCTCCTCACACCCTTCCCCTCTAAACCCTTCCCCAATGTTGTGTCCCTCCTCTGGACACTCTCCAGCAGCTTTAGATCCTTTTTCTCCTGTGGTGCCCAAACTGCCCCCAGTGCTGGAGGTGAGGCCGCCCCAGTGCAGAGCAGAGCAGGACCATCCCCTCCCTCGACCAGCAATGCAGAAGCAATGTTTGGCTCTACAGGAACACCCTGAGCACACAGGCTGGCTTGTTTTTGTACCTGAAAGTGTCCAGGCTACAATGCTGGATGGCTCCAAGCAGCAGGCATCCTCAAAGAAAATCTCTGCGTCTTCGTGGTTCTGCAGCATGACTGCCACAATCCCAGAGAGCAGCAAGCTGGGGACAGGGTTGGACAGGTTAGCCTTGCAGGGGGACACCCAGCACCTACCCACCCACCCACCGGGAGCACACAGCACCTTTGGAGGTGATGGGGGTCCAGAGAAAGAGCCTGATGGAAGCACTCCCGGGCTTTGGTTGTATCCTTGAGCAGGAGGCAGAATGCCCCATAGTCCAGCCAGTACTGGATGTTGTGCTGGTCCTGAGCTAACCTCTAGACACAAGAGAGCATTGCTGGAGTGAGGACTGCTGCACCCATGCTCAGCACACACAACAGACTGAGGAGACAATTCTGGAACAACCACAGATTTCCTCTGGTCACCCCAGCCCAGTCTAACCACAGTGAAGCCCTTGCTAGGGTTTCCCTTAACTGGGATATGCTTGGCTTCCTTGAAGCCTCCTTCACCTAACACATGTCCTCCAGCTTCAGCTGACCGCCTCCTGTTAGAGGGCCCAATGTCCCCAGTGCTGACCCAGTGCACCTTTTGGACCAGCTCAGCCTATTTCCCCTGGTCTCAAGGCTGAAGTCCTCAGTGACCTGCCCAGCCTGTCTCATATCCTCCAGGGAGCAGCATCTCCCTAGAAAATCCCTCACACGTTCAGCCTGAGTATCCTGGTCACATTCCGCTCCTTCCTCCTTACACAAGTCAGGGCTGGCTGAGCTGTCACACACACAGGGTGTGGACTGCCAGCCCAGACACATGGGAGATGGGCAGGACAGGACAGGACACGGGCTCCTTTACCTGCTGGTGGTAGAAAGATGCCAGCTTGTAGTCTTTGTTGACTTCAGCTTCACGAGCAAAGAGCCAGAGCTGCTCCTCGGTTACGCGGGATGGAGGGGTGGGGACAGCAGCATCCTTGGAGAGTAATTGGTGAGGAGTGAGACAGAGTGTTAGCCCTGGAGAAGTGCAAACAGTTCATCTGCTCCCAGTATGGCAGCAGCCCCCAGTCCACCACTGTGCTGTCTACAGCTGGTATGGCTGGGAGAGGTGGAAAGTCAAGTTGTCCTGGCTCCTGTTTGTGGTGGGACACATTCCTGTCATTCCCAGGTACCTCTGCCACGCAGGGACAGGGCAATATCCATTATTTGCAGTTGTGACAAATAAAAGCATCCCCTAGCTCAAGAACAAACTTCCTCTGTGGTGTCACTTGCTGGTGACCCCAGCTCATGGAGGAAGGTCTGTGCTCTGCCTGGGTGAGTGGCAGATGGCACAGACCCAGCCACCATCACCACCATCACCACAGCTACAGCAGTTTTACTAGTGGCATCTGGCACAAATCCCACCATGAGGATTTCATAGCAGTGGGATAAAGATGCACCAGGTCCTGCCTCTGAGCATGGCTTGGGGGCCACCTGTGATAACTGCAGCACAGGAAAGCAGGAGCCTGCTTCTGTCTTGAAGGCAAAAGTCCCCTTTGCCATCACTGAACACAGTGTCTCACCCTGGATCCACAGTGCAGCTGAGTCCCAAGTCACCCGGCTTCTCCCTACCTGGTTCAGGGCAATGTGCATCTGGTCCACCAGGTACACGTAAAGCTCACTGAGAAACTCCTGGAAATGCTCCTGGGTCTCAAACGCTGTGGTCTTCAGGTATTTCTCCCTCACAATCTTCACTACAGCATACTGTGGGGACATGGGACTGTTGGACAAGGCAGGTTCCTCCTGCACCTCCCACCAGCTCCCTAATCATCCAGAGCTGGAACACGCTGATTGTGCCTCAAGCTTCAACTTAGTTCTGAGGAAGAAATCCAGCCCAGCACCAAGAAAAGCACAACAAGCAAGCAGAGGTGAATTCCTTTCCCCTCCCAGCCCTGGCTCTCCCTGACACTCCAGTGCCCCTTTAGGGACAACATGTGGGAATGCTGGTCCCCTCAGCACAGAGAGAGGATGTCTGGGCAGAGTGTGGCCAAGGCTGAGAGAGAGGAACCCCCTTTTTCTGCCAGGGTGGCCTGTAAGTGTGCAAGAGCAGTCAGCTTTGCCTTCCTCAGGCTATGAGCATGGGGAAAACAGATGTGACCAGCTTTGGAGTCTCTCCTCTGGAACAGGAATGGTTCTCTTGGTGTGTGACCAAAGCAGCTCGGTGCCTGCTCTGTTAGAGGAATGACCTGTCCCTCCTCATGCCCACTGCCACAGCCCCGGGTGGCAGGAAGGGATTCTGGAGCAACACATCATCCAAAGTTACCACCATGGAGCAGTGGTTCCTCACTGAGAAACTGCCAGGACAAAACAAGGAGGGAAGTGAAAAGCACAAAAGGACTTTTTACCTTTAGCTGTTCTTTAAAAGCAAAATATTTCCCAGAGGTGTTGAGCTCAAAGTTGAGCTGACGCTTCTGTTCCTCCAGGGTTTGGTGATCTATCGCTCCCCAGTCAGGCAGCTGCTTCCCAAAGAGCTCGTGGTATTCATTTAGGACAGCAGCAGCAATGCTTGTGACATGGTTGTGATAATCTTCCACGGCCTAGGAAATAAAGAAATAATCCAACTTCACAAGTCACTTATGCCATCAACCTTGAAATATGTTATTTGCCAGAACCAGTTTATGCCTCCCATAAACTCCACCTGACTCCAGTCTCAATTAGTCTGTCATGCATCCTTTCCTGTCCATGCCTGAGGGCTGTGAAAATATCTACATGTAAATACAAAAGAGCTCCTTCATAATTAGATATTGCTCCTGCTATATTTTTCAACCAGAACCCAATATTGCCATTGTCTTCGTCTCTTCCATAGCAGTATAACTGCCTGACAGTAAAATATCTCTGATTTGCCAGGAGTCTTTTAAACCCACAGGCCAGAGCTCTCGAGCAGAGCCTGTAATCTCCATCATCTCAGTGGCAGGAGCTGCCACACGCTGCAGCAATCGAAACGTATCACGCTGTGCACTCCAGACCATCCAGTACAAACCAATTCTGCAGCAGCACTGGGGTCACTTACTGAAGTCTTGCATCTTCCCCCACTGCTGCTTTGAATTTACCAGGGGCCAACCAAGGACATTCTCCTTCGACAGCTGCTCTGTACCCACAGGAGATGAGCCAGCACTCTCAGACCATTTTCTGAGGATGTCACACACACAAAAATCCTCAGAAATTCTGAGTGACCTGAGAGCAGTCAGGGCTGATTCACATTTGTCTGGGTCTGATGAAACACATGAGCTAATCTGAGACAAGAAACTGTTGGGACTGCCCAGGGTGAACATAAGGTCCTGGTTGCTTCTTTTCCATAGCATTGTGTTTTCTTCCACACAGCCCCATGCTGCTGCCTTCCCTAGATCTCTCCTCTTCCTATGGGCTGTGAACATGAGCGATGCAGCCCAGGAATGACTTCTCAAGTCATACTACTATGGAGATAACACACCCAGAAGTTTTCTTTTCTCTGTATTTCCTCTTCAAACCTCATCTACATGTTGCTGCGGGGCTGAGGTTGAGACTGAAGATTCTCCTGTGTGAGAGGGATGAGGGGAGGATGAGGTGGCAGAGTGGTGCCAAGGCCACAGGCTTTTGCACCTACCTTCTTGGCTCCTGTGGTCCGAGGAGGCAACGGAGGGCGAGGAGGAATCATCTGCTTGACCCTGTCAACAAGAGGACAGAGGAGATGAGCCAGATGCACCACCAGCAACGTTGGCTTGTCTTGGGTGTGGGCAGCCCTGTAGTGCAAGGGCTCCAGACTGTCATCGTACCCCTGAGACACCTGACAGGGACCCAGGGAGCGGGGGGAAACTGAGGTCTCAGACCAAGAATGAACTGTAAAGACCAGGCCCCTACATTCAATGCTTACAGCTCATCATAATGTCTTGAAAGAACTGGCTGCTGCCTCACTCCCTGGTGATGATTACACTCCCTGAGGATTAGAGATTTATTTTGTTGTTTTCACCAGGTTTGACTGGCCCATCACACAAAAACGATGGCAGAAGCTCAGCCCAGCAGGTAGGGTTAACATTTGTTACTGCCAGCAATCAAAACCACTCTCCTACAGAAGCAGATTTAACTCACAACCTCCTGGGTCAGCCAGAACAGCTGTAAGAAAGGTACCAAGCTGAGGAAAGCTCTGAAGAATTTGATCACTGTGAACCCTGGGCCACCAGATCCATCAGTTCCCAACATCACACAGTGCATCTGTGGCACCTCACCCCGTGGCCATGCATTGACCCTTAGACACCACACTGGCCACGTTTACACCACTACAAGGGTTACAAAAACCTTTCAAAGATGAATCAAAAGCCCTTGGGTTGACCATAGTTTTTACTAAGAATTTATTAAAATCCTCGATGTCAAAACAGTCTAAATTCTTTGGGATTTTATCAAGATTTTTTGCTTGCTGGTACCAAAACACCTTCAGTCCTTAGAACACAGTCCAGCCCACAAAGCAAAGGTGTCACCATCCCTGTGATGGCTCTTACACCAAGCAAATTGCTTATTCCCCACCAAATAGAAGCTGTAACTCCTGTAAGTGTCCTGCTGGCTCACAGAGCTCCTCACCAGCTGCCTTCTCCAGATCCTGAGCGTCATCCACTTCTCCCACACAAACCCCTCCCGCACTCTCTGTTGTGCAGTCCAGTGTCGTGGCTGTGGGCGGTCCCCTTGCTCTGCAGAGACCTGTCACCACCCCTTGGGAAGCCAAAAAGCCTGAACAAGTGGGTAGCACAGCCCCCAGACTCGGAGTCCCACCCTTGCCCAGCGTCAGAGCAGCACCCGTCACTGCTGTGTCACCTCCACCAGTGCTACAGATGAAAACCAAACAGCTTCACTTTCAGACCAGACACAGAAAACCAACCACAACCCAGGGAAAGCAAGAGAGCGAAGAGAGGCAAGGAGAAGCTGACAGAGCGTTTTGAATGGAGCCCAAGAATCACAGAGTCCCAGAATTGCCCAGATTGGAAAGGACCTTTAAGCTCATCGAGTCCAACCATGAACCCAACACTGACAAGTCCCCAACTAACCCATGTCCCTCAGCACTGTGTCTACACGACTCTTCAATCCCTCCAGGGATGGGGACTCCACCACTGCCCTGGGCAACCCCTTCCAATGCCTCAGAACCCTTGCAGCAAAGAAATTCTTCCTCACATCCCATCTCAACGGCCCTGGCCACAACTGGAGCCCATTTCCTCTTGTCCTGTCCCTTGGTCCTTGGTTGAACAGACCCACCCCCACCTCTCCCCACCCTCCTCCAAGGGACTTGGACAGAGCCACAAGGTCTCCCCTCAGCCTCCTTTTCTCCAGGCTCAACACCCCCAGTTCCCTCAGCCACAAGGGAACTCAGCACACTTGTGCTCCAGACCCTTCCCCAGCTCCGTTCCCTTCTCTGGACACGCTCCAGCACCTCCATGTCTACCCTGCAGAAATGAGCTGTCTGCCCCAGAGTTACAGCACAGCCTGACGCACCGTTTGGCGAGCTCCTCTCGCGATCGCTTTGGTACCAAGGCCTTGTCCAGCTTTATCTCCATCACCAGGAACGTTCCTGCTTCAACATATTGCTGTGAAGATAAACATTGCTCTCTCAGTGTTGTGCTGTCTGGAGCCATTACCGGCCTGATGAAAGGCTGAGCGTACAGCCATAGATCTTCAGCAGATCCTCTGCAAGCTGCAGAGATACAGCTTGTTTTATAACCTGCCCTCACAAGGATTTACAGCAGCAAAATTCAGCTCAAGAAACCAGTCTAGGAAAAAGCCCAGATAATCAATCTGCTTGCAGAATGAATACACATTCTAGATGTTTTGAGAAAGAAGCCAAAATATGAAAGAAACACCTTTGAAATAAACACCTGATTATTTATGGAGACCTTCTAGCCCAATGCTAGACTGCTTTCCACCTCTGGAAGAACTCCAGGATGGCATCTACCTAAAACATCCCTTGTCCAATTCATTCTTTAAGAATTTAATTGCATGAGAGGTGTGAGACAGCGGCGTGGTGATGGTCTAGCAGTCTTTTCTTCTCTTTGGAGATACATAATTACCTGTCCATCAAGGCTGAGGCTGGTGACATTGTCAGCTTCTACAGTGGCATCTGACAACTGGATTTTGGGTGTGATGGACATCTATTGGAGAAAAAGAAAAGATGTCTCTTGTTTCAGGCTGGGAGATGATAAGATGGAAAGTAGCCCTGAGGAAAAGGACTTGGGGGTGGTAGTGGATGAAAAACTGGACATGAGCCACCAATGTGCATCTGCAGCTCAGAAGGCCAACCATATCCTGGGCTGCATCAAAAGAAGTGTGGCCAGCAGGTCAAGAGAGGTGATTGTGTCCCTCTACTCTGCTCTGGTGAGACCTCACCTGGAGTACTGCATCCAGCTTTGGAGCCCTCAACACAAGAAGTACATGGACCTGTTGGAGCGAGTCCAGAGGAGGCCACAAAAGTGATCCAAGGGCTGGAGCAGCTCTGCTGTGAGGACAGGCTGAGAGAGTTGGGGCTGTTCAGCCTGGAGAAGAGAAGGCTCCGGGGAGACCTTCTAGTGGCCTCCCAGTACCTGAAAGGTGCCTCTAAGAAAGCTGGGGAAGGACTGTTCACAGGGGCATGGAGCAATGGGATGAGGGGTGATGGTTTTAAACTAGAAAAGGGGAGATTTAGGTTGGATATGAGGAAAAAGTTCTTCAGTATGAGGGTGGTGGATCATTGGAACAGGTTACCCAGAGAGGTAGTGGAGGCCCCATCCCTGGAGATATTCAAGGTCAGGCTTGATGGGGCTCTGAGCAACCTGATCTGGTTGAAGATGTCCCTGCTCACTGCAGGGGGGTTGGACTAGATGACCTTTGAGGGTCCCTTCCAACCCAAACCATTCTATGATTCACCTTTGCAAGTTCAGGATGTGAGCTGTACCTTTGTTCAGCAAGTACTAAAATTTCACAGCCCCTGGTTTCTACACGTCCCAACCACCTCTGATGGAAACAGAGCAACCATGTCACAATGTGTCTCTCCAGTCCTCACCTTTCTGTTGAAATCCTTCTCTTTGGCGATTTTCTCTTTGTCTTCCTTCTGAGTCTTGTTGGGAACAGCTCTGGAAAGGGGAGTACCGATTCCTGGGGTCCACAACCCTTCCTTAGTCAGATTGAGCTGCATCCTGAGATCCCGGAAAATACTGTGCTCACACTTGGTCTGAAAAAAAAAGAGGGAATAGAGGGAATCAAGGGACAAACTGGGCTTCCCCACTTGTTTACCTTAAGCTCTCATATTGCAGGACACGTTGTAAGGGTCCTAATTGCATTAAGAAGCTAGGCAGCATCATCCTCCCCTCCTGGGAGTGTAGCTGCTGGTGCTCAAGGCCAGCTCTGATATCATATAGCTGTGAAGGAAAAAGTTCTTCAGTATGAGGGTGGTGGATCATTGGAACAGGTTGCCCAGAGAGGTTGTGGAGGCCCCATCCCTGGAGATATTCAAGGTCAGGCTTGATGGGGCTCTGAGCAACCTGCTCTAGTGAAGATGTCCCTGCTCACTAGAGGGGGGTTGGACTAGATGACCTTTGAGGGTCCCTTCCAACCCAACACATTGGGTTGGACTATGCAACAAGCTACCTGAGAAAGCCCCTGTGGGGTCTCCCTGTCATCTCTCAAGAGCTGCATTTCCACTGAGGTGCTGGCCCTTGATTCTTGCCTGAGATGTGGTAGATATGGTAGAACCCAGCCCCATGCTGCCCTGATCCTGACCCACTGGCCTGAATTCCTGGCTTGATCGCAGACATCACAGCTATGGAATTACCTAGTGATGTGGACTGTTAGATGAATCTGGCTGCCCTCACCAGCTCTGTACTGCAATTTTTTGGGTGCCCCCACCTGCCCTGCAGTGACTCTCTGCTCCCAGCTCACCTTCTGGTGTGGAGCAGCTTCCCTGACACAGGTGAGTGAATTGCAAGGGACAGGTTTTTCACATTGTCTGTTACACACTGTTTGGGCACCTAGACAGGCAGTTCCCTCCCAGCCATCACCATTATATGAGCTGGGATAGCAAGAGCTGACCTGTGTCAGGGAGAGGATGGAGCAGCTGTACTGAGACTGCCTAGACCAAGGAGCAGCCCACAGCATCCCCAAAACCAGAGAATGAGAACGACAGAGAGAACATGTGTCACTTCATTTGTGATGGATAAATCCTACAGGACAAGTAGTACCATGCAGCCGAGAGGCCACTTATCACGGTGGCAAAGCAGAGAGCAGCAGAGAGCTGTGTGCCCAGCCCTGCTTTGCAAACACCAGCGGGAGCATGGAGGCAGGAGAAGGGCTGGAATTCACCCAGCTCCTGCAGCCTGGACAGCAGCACCACAGGGAACGTGGGCAGAAAAACCAGGCTGTGGATCTGCCCTCCTGAAACAAGCTCAGGTCTGTACTGTGGGAAAATGGAGATGTAACTGTCACTCTTGGCAACAGAGGGGGAGAAAGGCAAAGACAAATAAACCTCCATGAGCTCCAGCTGAACAAGCTCCAGTGACAGCTTTTTTGGTTGTTGCCTGGGGTAACGCTGTCCTTTTAGAGCCACTGTTTGCTCTTCCCAGCAACGCAGTTCATTTGCTCATGTTCCAGACTGGGGAGAAAGGAGAGTTCTTACAGCTCTCTCTGCTCAGCTGCTGGCAGAGAAGGGAGCAGAGTGAGATTCAGAGCCTCTCTCAGCCCCTAAACCTGCTCCTTCATGCCTAGAAATCCCCTGCCTTTGAGAAGCCTGCACCTAAAAACTTCTCTCATTATTTTTCTCCGTCACCAGAAAGGCAGTGAAGTTTCAGAGTCAGCCTCTGAGTACCACACTGCCCATGCTGCTGCTCCCAAACACCACACTGCCCATGCTGCTGCTCCCAAACACCACACTGCCCGTGCTGCTGCTCCCAAACACAGAATCATTTAGGTTGGAAAAGACCTTTTAAGATCATCAAGTCCAACCATTAACCTAACTCTGCCAAGGCCACCACCAAACCACATCCCAAAGCAGGTCAAGAGAGGTTCTCCTCCCCCTCT
>NW_010314850.1:9702-10951 GCF_000700745.2 Antrostomus carolinensis | reverse complement strand
TGCAGCCCAGGCAAACACCGCACAGAGGCTGTGGTGGACCTGCAAACTGACCCAGAAACCAGCAGGACACTTGTTGAGCCTGGCTTTGCTCCAAGCCCCCCGACGGGGTATGTGTGGAGGGGGAACCCTGCTGGGATCAGGCTGGGAGGCAGAGCCTGTGTCCCTGGGGATCCCATCACACCAGGCAGGCAGCGCAGGGGTTACCAGGGCTCCCAGAGCTCAGGTTGGGTCTGGTCCCTGCCCGGCACAGGGCTGGTGGAAGAGCACAGCCAGGGAGCTCACTCGCCGTGGTGAGCTGTGATTAATCCAGCGATTCAGACAGAACGCCGTGTCAGCAAATTCCTGCCCCTGATTACTCGTTTAACATGGAAACCAGCCCTCTGCCTCCCCCTTCTCACAAGCCCACAGCCTCGGTGGGAGCGGTTACAGGGTGCGTGCAGACACCCTGCGGCACGGGACTGGGGTCTCCCCCTCTTCCCAGGGGGATCTGTGGCCCTGCATCAGGTGGCATTTCACTGCCATCTCCAGATTTTAAGGTCCCAGCTCTGGTCAGCCCCTTTCCCCTGTGCTGGAGGGGTGACACATGCTGGGGCAGGAACACACAGGCCCAGCCAGGCAGCTGCCAGCGGGAGATTTGCCGAAGAACAAGCGGTGCCAAGCGCTGTCTCGCTTCCAACTGAGCACCAGCCGGAGCAGGAGGCTCCTCCGGGCCAGTTCAGAGCACTGGGCAGATGCTGGGGAGCCCACAGCCGGTGAGGACACCCAGTACCCTCCACTCTGTGGAGGCAGAGCCAAAAGGCTGCTCCTCATTGCGAAACACAGCTCTGTTGTCATGGATCTGACCCGAACTCGCCCGGTGTGGTCTCACCACGAGGCGCAACGAGCTGAAACTCTGCACCCAGTTGAGCTTCTTGCACCCACAGCCGCAGCTCGTGTCGGGGCAGCCACGGAACGGGGAGCAAACAGGGGGTGCAGCCACGGAACGGGGAGCAAACAGGGGGTGCAGCCACGGAACCGGGAGCAAACAGTGGGTGCACCCAGGAGATCTGCAGGAACCTGTGCTGCTGTGGGGCAATCCCCCACCAGTGAGAGCCACTAGGCATGGGAAGGGTCCCAGTATGGTGCTGGTTGGGGTGGAGAAGATACCAACAAGCTGCCAAGCTGGCAGCTCCAAACCTGACCCTTGGGAAGGGCTGAAGGGAGAGTAAATACTGGGGCTGCCCACGTGGCCTGGCTGGGAATGTGCTGG
>NW_010314850.1:0-9557 GCF_000700745.2 Antrostomus carolinensis | reverse complement strand
AAGGCTGCTCACAGCACTGCCGGGGCAGCTGCGGAAATATTTCCCAGCCGCATTTTCCGCTTGTGTTCTCTACGGAAGGGAAAGAAAAAAAAAAACCCAACCCAAAAAACCCAGCAGCTCGTAAATTCACCGGTAGAAAGCGTTGGGTTTTTGCTGTCCTGCTCCCCCCGCCGGGCTGCGTGACAGCTGTGGCACTGGCCCTGCTCTGCATGTGACACAAAGGGATCTCTGCCAGCCAGGGCAGGACCTGGGAAACTGAGCAGAAATACTGTCAGCTGGGAGCTTTGTGGGGCAGCCAGGAGACATCTCTGCACCTCCTGAAGGGCAGATCATGAAGAAATAACACGGGCTTGGCTTTAAATACACTTTCTCAGTTGCAAAAATGTGTTTCCCCCCCAGCAATCCCAGCAGGCTGCGTGTAAAATAGCTTTGGGTGTTCAAATTGTCACCCTGCAGGCCCCGGCTGTGCCCAAGGGGATGGATCCCAAGGGGACAGGGACACCCCCCTCACGTGCCCTGGTGCCTGACCCTCTCTGTGCTCCAGCCCTGGCAGGATGCAGACAGGTTGGCTTTTGGTTTCTTTCCCAACCGCGCCTTCTCTGTGTGTCAGGAGCTTTGGCACGTCTCTTCTTCCACATCCCAAAGATCCCCACCCCTGCGTAGGGCAGTGGCTTTGACCACCCAGCCACACCTCCCCCTTGAGAAGAAGAAGAGGAGAGAGCCCACAAAGACATAAATACAGCCCCCGAGGGAGCGCAGGGCTGGATACAGGCGAAGCCGACGCATCCACCGCAGAGCACGCCCCGGGCTCCCAGGAGAAGCTGCTTTCTTGGAAAGGCAGGTTGTGAGCGGGATGACTCAGGTCAGCAGCTCTCGCTGCCAACCCCAGTGCACAGCCCAGCCACATTCCCACCCTCTGGAGATGTTTCCTGGGGCTGTCCCTCTGGCTCTGGGAGCAGGAGCATGGGAGGCAGCTCTGGGGAGTTGTGCTACCAACCCCATCACCCTGGTTTCAGAGGCAGGAGCTCCTTTTCATTCCCTAAGACCCCAGAGATGTTTCACGCAGCTAAAAGCATCTGATGGGACAGTTGTGACTCCCAGGCAGACAGGGACGGGGAGGACCAGGACTGTGCTTTGATGTCCACCAGCTCCTGCTGCTGACCCTACTCCTCCTATGCACAAAGTCTTCTCCAAGGCTTGGGAAGAGCAAAGGCAGATGTAAGCGTGGTTATCACCCACGTGCCATCTGAGAGTGCCCAGGGTCTGCTGAGCCTGTGCCACGGGGCTTCAGTGCCTAGTCTAAAATAAAATAGGCAAAGAGAAAGAGAGGAGGCAGCTGCTGCAGCTCTACGGGCAGCGCCGAGGCACGGCGGCTCTGCCAGCTCTCCGTGCCAAGCCCGGTCCGGCTGGGAAGCAGCCGCAGGTGCAGGGTGGCCCATGCCCTGTGCCCACCCCCAGCGAGAGCTCTGGGATCCGCGGGGAAGGACGGGTGCCAGACAGACAAGCAATTAGCTGCACTTCTCGGAATTACTCTTTTAGACCCTGACTTTTCTCCTCTTGCCCAGAGACAAGTAATTGTGAGTCTCAGCAGGGCTGAGCAGCTCTTGGCAGGGAGCAATGCCCCGGGCGCTCCAGAAGCGGAGGCAGGGAGGTGGTTTGGAGAGGTCAGGACTTATTCCTGAAGGGAAGGAGTGGAGCAAAACCCTCAGCAGAGCAGGGAGAGGGACCAAGGGGATCCCAGATGGTCGTGGGACACAGAGGGAGAAGGATGTTGGAGAGGTAAAGAGTGGGATAAAGCTCTCCCCAAGAAGCTCTGCTAAGCAGATGGATGAGCTGGAGGAACAACGTGATTTTTCTCTGGGCCAGGACTGAGCGTGAGCTCACAACCTCCAGGGAACTCAACCGCTCTGCGGCTGGCAGGGCAGAGGGCTTCACCGAGCCGAGGGCTTCACCACTGTCCTGCAAAGCCACTCACACACCCTCACCCACCGCACGCCGAGGTGTCTCAGAGCAACATGGCAGGCAGCAGGACTCACCTTGCTCCAGAGTCTCCTGCAGCCGTTTTTGTTGCGGGCAGGGGTCTCTGCACGCGGGGCCGGTGAGAAGGGACAGAGATCTTCACAGGTCCCACGTACTCCACGTACGTGCCGGGAAAGTCACCCTTCTGCTTGGTTCGCTCGTTGACACCCAGGATCCACCCGATCTGATTAGGGGTCTGCTCATCCCCATCTTTGAAGCCCAAGGCTTGCAGGGCCCCTTTGCTCACCACCAAGATGTCCCCAGGCAGCAGATCAATGTCCTCCTCCCGCTCCTTGCGGTAAGGGTAGAGCGCGCGGTACTGGAACCCATCGGTGCTGCCCATTCTCTCTGCTGGGTGGGGAGAAGGGCTCTGAACAACGAGGCAGCGTGTTTTGGGTGGGATTGGAGGGATCTCAGAGGCAGTTCTCCCCCATCAGCACTTTGAAGGTCTCTGTGTGAACCTGCACCCCAAGGAGCCTGGTCTGGGTTCCCCGGCACGCTTAGGTGCAGCCCCTTTTCCTCAGCTTGAAACCACGATTCAGCCAAATTATGGAGCAAAGGGAGAAGGAGACAAACATAATCCAGCACTCGTGAGCGGGCATGCAGTGAAGAAACAGAAGATAAAGGTTCACTTCACCAAAAAAGAAGCAGGTTTCTTGGAGTCCAGGGGGCAAAAGCACGGTGCTCTTCCAGCCCAGAACGGCGTGGCATGCTATGTCTCCTGTCCCAGCGCCTGCAAAGAGAAGAAGACCTGTCACTGCACAGCCAAGCATCCCACACGCTCCTGAGATGCCAACATCCAAACCAGGGGTTCACCTGAGCAGCTGAGAGAGGCAGGACTCGTTTCTCTCCTACCTCCCAGCTGAAGCTGAGCCCTGGATCCAACCAGGATGTGCTAATACCGATTTACACACCCAAAAAAGCAAGAGAGGAGCCATGGGCTGCGTGCAGGAATGTCACCTCCTCTCTGCTACAACCAGGCACCAGCTCTGCATCTTAAAGAGGTTCACTCCTGCTTCTTCAGCTTCCCCTCCTCGCAGCACTTATGCAAACAAGATGACAACAAGAGGGACAAAAACCAGCCTTTATGCAGGAACTTTTGCGTACAGCAAAGGCTGACCCTGCCACCACCAGCTGGAGGCTCTGAACAGGGGCAAAACAAACAGATTTAACCTTTCCTTGTTCAATTGATTCAATTTGATTCAATTTCACAGTTCACCTTTACATCTCCCCTGTGCAATCCCCCCCCCAACAAAGTCATTTTTCTGAAGGTAGCTGCCCACAAATGTAGGTTAACCGAGCTGTCGGGGAAAGGCTTTTGAGATGCTTTTGCCATTCCCACAGAGCAACACTTCAAAGCTTTGCTCTGAGCAAAGCAAATTTTTTTAACTTTTCAAAAAGCAGCAGCAGCAGCATCAAGTGCAGGCACGGGTTCTTCTCGTAGAGAAGGAGGTGAGGTGAGTTTCAAATAAATCTTCAGAAGTCTTCAAGTCTCTGCTTAGAGCTGCTAAACTGCCTTTCAGCTATTCAGAGAGAAATTGAAGAATATGTTGCCTGCCCTGCCCAAAAATCCACCAAAAAAAAAAAGAAGAAACCTGGGTTAGAACATGTTGTTGGAGGGATGTATGAGCTGGGGCATTCCCACCAGCCGAGCACGTCCTCTTTTCCCATCCCCTCCTGGCTGCACGGGCCAGTTTTCCACCTCCCTCAGGCAAATCTCAGCGTTCCAGTTCCCGCAGCCCCAGCACACAACCCAGGACTGGACCTACAAGGCACTGGAGCAGCCAAAAAAACAGCCTTCCCAGGGACACCCTGGGCCTGCTGAAATGCTGCAGGTCTTATTAACGGCTTGAGCTGTTTTGGCCCAGAAACCACCAAATCCAGCTCAAACTCTTTAAAAAGTCTCATCTGAAAACTATTAGCGAGCAGGAAAATGCTTCTCAGGGCTGTGGGGAGCCTCTGCAGAGGGAAACGAGGAGGCAAAGGGAGCCAGGGCACCCTTCCCAGCGGGGTCAATGCACAACCAAGCACGGCACAAAGCCAAGGCTGCTCCGACCGCTGGTTGGACTCTGTGAGAGGCACTAACATCCCTGATCTGCAATATTTCAAAATAACCCTTCTGGGCCAGCAACATGACACGTTCCAGTTCACATCAGCTACAAAAAAAAACAACCCCCCACCTCTTTCCTCCTGCATGTGCTACCACCCCTGCACAATACCAGAAATTCTGAGATGGGTGTGAGGAACCAGCTTCACCTCTCCACAGCCAGGCTCTTCACGCTGCAGGCTCCTTCCCTTGACAAAGAAAAAAGGCACAAAGAGACCGTGGCACATGAAACCTGTGCAGGAGCCAGAGTTTGCACGAGCTGCCCAAGCTCAGGCAAGTGTCCCAGCTGGGCTGTCTTTGCCATCAAGGAGCAGGCACTGCCCTCGGGGAGGTAGGACACTTGTAGCCAGGATTCAGAGGGTGGGGAAGAGGATTGAGCTTGATCCAGGTTGCTAGAGAGCTTCTCTGGAGCTCCAGGAGCCAACACCAAGCTGCAGGACTCATGGAGAGACCCTGGGGACATGGGGGTGTTTGTGGGAGAAGCAGTACATCCCAGCAGAGCCGCCGGGAAAGCTCCCACCACGCCGGGACGGCAGCCGCAGGGAACTCACAGCAGAGCCCACATTTCCCCAATCCAACCAGACCCGGCCAGGAAAATATTACTTCATAATCCAGAGCATAAAGAGAGATTTATGAGCAGGCTCCCTGCCTGCCCCTCTCCCCTTTGAACGCTGCCTGTCAGGGTCCAACGGAGCCCAGCCGGCAGCGCCGGGGGCACTGGGACTGCCCGAGTGGCCGGTGCCTGCCGGGAAAGGCGCCGGCAGCTCCCGTTCCTCCCGGAGTGGAGAGACCCCACAACACACCCCAAGGCAACGGGAGCCCAAACCCAGCGGGGTCAATGTTCCCCCACAGCCACCTCCCCAGATCCCAGCCCCGACTCCAGGCGCCTCAGACAAGCCGGTGCAACCGAAGAGGCTGGAAGGACAAAATGTTCAGTCCTGGCAAACTTGTTCAGTAGCTTTTAAAAGCAGATCTGGGGTGGGAAGAAAAGAGAGAGAGAGAGACACTCTGGAGCACTGAGTCTCTCCAAAGAGCAGGTCCCACAGCTTCTGCTGCACCATGTGGCTCCACCAACTCCTTCCAACCTCCTTCTCTGTGGTGGGAACGTGGAGACGTAGCCCTGTGCCACTCTGCTCTCCGCATCCCAGCAAGTCACTGGGCATATAAAGAACATAGAGAGAATTCAGAGCCAGCCTGGTCCTGCAGCAATCTCACCTGCCTTTCCTGTGCTCAGCCCATACAGGGATCGAGTGCCCACAAATGGGGGTGAGGAGCCTCCTGGGAACCCCAAATCCACATGGTTAACGCCAGCGCTGTCCTCTCCACGGGAAACAGTCGTCCTCTGTCCTGCCACGGACCCGGCTGAGCTGCGTGTGCGGGATGGAAAGCTCTGCACCCCACGGAGAGCCGCTGACCCAACCGGTGTGTCTTTGGGAAGAGGGAACAGGCACTTCCCAACGCTCTGATCCGGCTCTTCGGAGGGAGGGCGAGTTGGGGAAGGAGCTGGGGACAGGCACGAGCCTGTCGGCTGGAAGCACACCTCCAAGCCGGGGCTCTGCGTGCGCAGGAGAGAGGGAGCAGCTTGCCAAAAGATTTCAACTGGGCCCAGTTCCAGGTTCTCTGGGAGAAGAACCTCGTGTGTCCGCGCTGGCGAGCGCTTGCTTAGGCAGCTCTGAAAATCCCATGCATCAGACATCTCAAATACCTTTGGTAAATCTATCTCAGCGCCTCGAAACAATCCCTCGATTCATTAACCGCTGTCAATACTTTCTTTGTTTCATACATGGGTTTGAAACAAAAAACACATTACAAGTCTTTTTTTGTGTGTGCCCAGCACATAAATAAAAGCATCTTAACGTTTCCAATGTGGTTCCTGTGCTTTTTAAACCCAGTTCCAAGCGTGGTTCAAAGTGCAGCTTGACTCGAAGTGAGACTTTCCCTCCAGTGAGGCGAAAGAATGCGTAAAAAAATATTTAAAAGAAGAATATGCTTACAACAATCTACCCCACTCAAATCTTTCCAAGTTACATCAGATCCTCAGCGAGCTAAAAAAACCCACCGAATCCAGTTCTGAACTGCAAAACACTCCGTGGTAATGGGTTACAAACAATGAGAGCAAACCTTGCCTTTAATAAACAGAGAAAACAGGACAATGCAGCTAAGGGGAGAAATAAAAATGGTGACAAAAGCGCCTGCGACGTCGTGCCCTATCGTGACAACTGCTGTTGCATCGAGTTTTCCTGACCCACACAGCCAGGGTAGCTCTGCTGGCCCCACATCCCATCGGAGTGGCAGAAGCCACCAACCACACCGTGGGTCACACCGAGGCCCCCGACCCACCGAACAGCACCGGGGTGGGGAGGGTGGGAGCTTGGGAACTCCTGGTTTGTGATTCAGGACAGACAGCACAGCGATTCCCTGGGCTCCAGGACAGCTTCCCACGCTGGCTCCTTCCCTGTCCCCACCGAAGAGCCCCAATGACGACTCGCCAGGCTTGAGCCACAAGCGAGGCCGCGGCGGAGGCGGCAGCGCCACGATGAGCCGCGGAGAAAGGAGCGGGGAGAGGCGGCAGAGAGCTGGCGTGGGAGGGAGAGCGGAGCTGGACACGCTCCACCAGCTGCCCCCGGGGAAAGTGGCCAGAGGAGCGGGGAGAGCCGGAGCCACGCCGAGGGCTCACGCTCCCGGGCTGGCGATGGCCACGGCGCTGCCAAACCAGCTGGTATTTCCCTCCAAAGAGGGGAAAAAACAGGAGGAGCGGCGAGTTACGCCGTGAGCTGTGCCCAAGCCATGTCTGCTGTCCTGAGAGCGACCACATCGCAGGAGAGGCATGGAAGGGTTTGGGTTGGAAGGGATCTCAAAGCTCATCCAGCCCCAACCCCCCTGCCAGCAGCAGGGACACCTTCCACTAGACCAGGTTGCTCAAAGCCTCATCCAGCCTGGCCTTCAACACTTCCAGGGAGGAGCAGCCACAGCTCCTCTGGCCAACCTGGGCCAGCGTCTCACCACCCTCACAGTGAAGCACTTCTTCCTCATATCTCATCTCAACCTCCCCTCTTTCAGCTCTTTCAGCTTAAAGCCATGGAGCAGCCAAAGCCATTTTCACCTTTTTTCTCACCAAAAAAATGCTTCCCCTGCAGCCAGCAGAGCCTGAGGAGCAGAGTCCTGCTCACAGCCACCAGCTGCCTCTTGCTGGGGACACACAGTGTTTGCTGCTCAGACTTACACTTCATCAAATATTTTGCTTTATTCACTGAAGCCCAAGGAAGTGAAAGAGCATCTAAAACATTCCACTGAAAACCTAAATGTTATGGTGAGCAGGGACTTGAGAAGCCTCAGAAATCCCTGCCTTGGGATGACCAATACCAACCTCATTTTTAAGACAACTGGAGGTTCTCAACGACCTCCTCCTCCTCCTCAAAGGCTGGATGGTCCATGAACATCTCAGGCATCCTACAGACCTACTCCAAAACTTCTCATACTGTCCAGAGGCTTCTCCTGATGTTGGATTTTCTTGCTTCTGTTGAAGCTTGTCCTGTCTTACCCACCTCAGGAGCTTTCTCCTCCTCCTTGCAAGAGCCTTTTATTTGGCTGGAGACTCTGACATGTTGGCACTGAGCAGAGAAGGACAAAACACCCTATACCAGCACCATCCCTTTGCTCCAGGCTCCCTTTACACCAGCCCCCAAGCAACAAGAACACACTACTTCTATTTTAGGAGTGTTCAGGAGACAGGATTTAGGGGTTTTTTGTGTTTTCTTTCTTTTTCTTTCAGAAACAAACCCAGGAGCTGTATTTTGGTTACTTCCCTGAAAAATTCACAGTTCTAAAAAAAAAAAAGTAACAAAAAAACAAACCTCAGTACATGAAAAAAATTCCAACTGCTCTTGCTAACTCATCTGCTTAAAATCACATTCTCTGAGGTATCTGGAATTTGCATGACAATTTATTAGCAGCTCTGCAGAGCACAGCAATCACATGAAGGAATCTACGAGGTGAGAAGCAACCTCGTTAGCAGATCAGCATTATTGGGGTATATGGGTTGAGAGAAGCAAGACCTTCCAACTTGAGAAATCCACTGTTCCTTCCTCTGCTTGCTTTTTTTTTATCTTCCATTACTCAAGTTACTTTAGCTCCAAACTGCAGCTCCAGATATTCCCAGAGGAATGAGAAGAGCCCTCCATATTATAAATATTCTTTTTCATTGTAAACACAGCCCAGCACTCAGAGCGAAGCGCCGGCGCTCTGCCACGGCTCCAAACTGGCTCCACAAACCACTCTGCTCCTCGCTGCATTCCAGCTGAGCCACGGTTTTCTCTTCCAACCCAGAGCTTTTGTCCAACGAGACCCAACTGCGGGTGGAAAGGATTTTCCTGTGTGCTTCAAACCTTGTTCTAACCAGTTAAAAAGAATAAAATCAAGGGTTTGGGGCAGTGATCAACTTTAGGAGAATGGGAAACCTCGCCGTGAACCGCACACGGGTGGATCGAAGGATGATCTGTGCTCACGTCAGAGAGTCACCAAAGAAACCAAACCCATGGCTTGGACTTTCCCACATCATGGAAGAGTGGATGAGTAGAGCAGAGGCCAACCCAGCCTCGGGGACACGCCAGCCCTTCGCATGTTAGGGAAGGGCGGGGGAATGGCCAGGAAAGCAGTGATTTAGGCTATATTTACTCAGCTGTCTCCATTCTCTGCTCTCACAGAGAAAGTCACAGGGCCAGTTCCCCAGTGGCTCCAAGAGCTGCTCGGGAAATAAAAGCCAGGCACTAATGAGGAGGAGAGGTGGCCGTTCCTGGGCCATGCCAGCCTAGGGTGCCAAAAGGCACAATGCTGGTGCCACTCCAGCTCATTTCAGACAGGTTTTCCCCCCAGGTTTTATTTCCCATTGAACACAGACCCTCAGGTTTGGATACATGTCACCATGGGAACCTTCTTCTACGAGGGGGCTGACAAATGTCCCCAGCATTAGAAAAGACACAGGGCACCAACCTCACTGGTAAGAGGTGGGTTGGCCACTGTCCCAGAGCCAGGCTTTGGTGGTAACTGTGTCCAGAGCCAGCAAAGCCACAGACACCCCGAGCTGGACCCTGGTACATCCAGAGGGACACGTGCATCCCTGGGCCATCCAGCTCCAGCCTGGGGTCTGCAGGGGAAGAACCATGGTGGGGCTGAGCCCCCAGCCCAGGGTGGAGCTGTGCAGCCCTGACAGGCCACCTTCCTCCAGCTCTGTCACCCAGAGAGGGTGCCCAGGACCCCCAGGAATGGGGGCTACACCCTGCCAAGGGGGGGTCCCTGCAGTGGCACCACTACAGGGGGAATGGCAGAGGGGTCCCCGTGCTGGCACTGCTGGGGATGGAGACAGCCTGGGGGGGTTGGGAGAGGGGGACACAGCCCTGGAACGGGGAGGGGACAGGGACACAGCCCTGGCACC
>NW_010314849.1:0-204 GCF_000700745.2 Antrostomus carolinensis | reverse complement strand
CCCGACCCTCGGCACGGCAGGGGATGCGGTACCTGCTCGGCAGCTGTGCCGGGCGCGGACCACCTGGATCGCCTGCTGGTTCTTGAAGCGGACAAGGCCCATGGTGATCTCGGCGTTCCAGCCCGGGTTCTCCTGGGTACAGCGGAAATCAATCTCGTGGCTGTCGTCCATCACCACCGTGAAGTAGATGTGCCGCTCCTTCCA
>NW_010314848.1:69928-70157 GCF_000700745.2 Antrostomus carolinensis | reverse complement strand
CGCTGTGGGGTTGATGCGGTGGTCGCGAACATGTTTGGGTTTTTTTTTTTTAAACTCTGCTAATTGGTAGGGAAATGATTTTATCGCTCTAACCTGTCACACCGTCGGGTTTTCTACAGCAGGTTCGTATAGTGCGGAGATGCTGGAAGGAACCGTTTCCAGGGATGTTCGCTTCCCACCGCGATAACGCCAGCCCCGTGTACCAACAGCCACCCCTTCTAGAAGAGCA
>NW_010314848.1:33304-69843 GCF_000700745.2 Antrostomus carolinensis | reverse complement strand
GGGGTGCGGGCAGCGCCGCGTTCCTCAGGCTGCTGTTCTGCCTGCGGTGCTGAAGTGGGTTTGCTTTTTCCCAGCTCTCCTGCCCCCAGGATTTGGGATGAAAGAGCTAAATCCTGCACCAGACCTACTCCGTGGTCCCACCACTCAATTTCCAGCAGGCTGGCCATGCTGTCGGGGTTCTCTCCTTGGAAGGCAGCACACCGTTCCCGTGGGAGCTCCCTGAATTCTGAGCCCAAACTGGTGGCATCACATCAGTATTGGTGGTCAGGTGCAAGGTTCAAGGGGCTAGCTTGTAAGGGGGAAATGTATTGCTGTGAAAAACTGAAGGAGGAGAACCCTGCCACATCCATTCCTTCCTTACAGCTGGAAATTGCAGCCCCTCCTCAGATTAAAGCATGACCCACAAGTACAATAAATTCTAAGTTTGGAATTTAATTTCTTCAGCGTCCCACCGAGTTTTCTTGAAGGGAGACATATAAATAATATTTTTACCATCTGTGGGGTTGACACTGATGCCCGTCACACATCCCATCAGCCACGGGAGGGGACCGGAGCCGCCCGGTCAGACGGCTCAGGCCCGATCCTGGCAATGACAAATGATCATCCTGGCAATGATCCTGGCAAATCATCTCCCTTTGCCCTCCCGTTAGTGGTTTTGGAGTTGAAGTGCTTGTAGTGGACCCCACTCATTTCCGAGTACCTGTGCAATGAGCTGAATATGTAACAGATCAATGTTTCAGATACTTGTGCCATTGTTTTTCAATATGTAAACAGGAGTTTCACAGGAATCATTAATTATTTTAGCTGAAAAGAGTTAACCAACTGAGGAACAGCTTGTCCTCCTTTCCTTCCTTCTTCTCAGAGTCTTCCCTCTATCCACCTTACACTTCACCTTTGCTTCCATGTCCTTCCTCATCCAATTTTGGGGAGTTTTCTACCTCTGAGTTCCTTTCTGCCATTTTATCCAGATTGTCCCACTGCCATGGATGCCAGCTCCAGCGTGCCTCACTTTCTATCTCCCTGGGGCTTATTTCCCTACCTCACTAAGTCTCTTTTTATTCCATATTCCCTTCTTCAGATCATCCTTAAAGGAGAAAGAGGCTGGAGCTGGAATTCTTCTAGGAGTGCTGCCAGAACCGATCTGTTTTACGTTGCTGCTGCTGCTGTTGCTGTTGCTGTTCTGCTGTGTCATGGGAAGAGAGTTACTTAACCACACCAACCCTCGGAAACAGCACCTCAGGCAGAGCTGCTTGCTGCAAACCCGAGCCGTGTTTTGCAAAGCTGAAGGGTAAGTTTTGTCTGGTGCAGGATTTAGGCTGGAAGGAAAAAAGCATCGCTCCCTTAGCGAGTTCTGACGGGGGAGATCGGTGCAGGATGTTGGGAGATTTGCAGGAGGCAGAGTGGCGGCAGCAGCGGCAGTGACAGCGCATCATCATCACGCAGCTTTGTTTCATTTTGTCAAGCCGAGATGCTTTAGATTACAGCTGAGCAGAAAAACAAACCCATGCATTTCTATAAAAAGGGCTTTTTTTTTTTTTTTTCCCAAATTTGCTTTGAATTCTTGCAATGAGGTCTTGCACTAAGAAACAGCAGAGATTCTGCCTCCTCTTAAAAAATGTTGTTAGTGATAAAATCTTTGCGATCTTGGCTCCTTCCACCTGAGCTTGTTTCCTTCAAAAACTTACTTTCAAAAATGTGAGGTTTAAAGATGATTCCTCTCTCTTTCTCTCTCCCCCCTCCCAAGTTTATGTTCCTTGGAAAGGCCTGAAGAACCCTAAGGCTATGTCTGTCTGTGAATGAAAAAAGTTTGAATAAACACCGGCGTGCACATACACGTGCATATACATGCGCACACACAGGATTTAAAGCATCCCATCGAAGTGCACAGGAAGGAAAATCCTTCATCATATGATAGGCTTTAATATCTGCCTTAAAATTAATCCTTCTCTGATGGACTCTGTGTTGTGGCAGATCACAAGTTCCCGTGCAGGTTTTTAAAACTGCCAAATAAAATTCCCCGTTTCTTGTTGGATTAATTTGTGTTTTCAAAGCAGCTACCTGGGAAATGCTCATGTTGCTTTTGAAAGCAAGAAAACCTGATAAGGCTCCAGACCTATTTTTCCTCAATAAAAAAATAGACCCTTGTCATGGGGTCAGCACAAGATCCAGTGCTATTCCACAAGGAAATGGTTAAAGGGCTGGGCAGAGTTCTTCAGTGCCTCTGTTAGAGATAACACTCTTGGGTTTTATTAGAGCTTGGGCTTCGGAGATGGTCCTGCTTTTCTTGTCAACGTTGTCTTTGCTGCTTTTTTGTTGTTCATTTTTGTCGCTGAAACTGAATCTTCTCGTTTCACTTCTCTTTCTAATTCGTTTCACTCTTTAGTTCCCATGTGTTAGAAAGTGCAGTTTCATTTAGAAGAGGAGAAAGCCCGATTCCAGAAAACAATTTGCAGTAATATATTTTCTTTGCTGCTCACATGAAAACATTACTACTCAAAACAGATCTAGGTATAAACAATGCTGACAGGCCCTCAAAACCAAAACCCAATTGTGAAATTGCAGCAAATAGCCCAGAGAACCTGAAATGCTCTGGTTTCTAAAACACCGGCTGCTGTCAAAACTAGGGTAAAATAAAGCTTTGTTTACGTATGGAGCAGAGTGTTTGTTGATTGAGTTTCTAAGGTGATGCAGCAGGAAATACTGATCTTAGGAATAATGACGCGAACAAAGCATGAAACTATAATTCAGCAGCTATTTTTTCAACTGATAGTAGAAATAATAATATTTAAAAAAAGCAATGAGAGGTTTTCATTGAACTTTTTCTCTCCCTTGACAGCAAATATAAAGGGAGCCTCTCTCACCTGCTCTGCTCCTGCATGTAACTATTTGCAAGAGCAGAGCTAAATCATTTATCAGAAGGAATGTTTCCGTCGGATGCAAATACCTGCACTAGCTGCTGTTTCTACCTCATGTCACGGACAAGATTGATGCTCGAGCAAGGTTATAATGTACCTGCATTTTCTCCAGATCGGTGCCAAGCTTGCTGAGTCATTTTCCCTGTTCCCATTCTGCAGTCGGCTGCTTGCTCGCTTTTCCCTGGTATTTGTGTGGGTCGTAAGCCCAGCAACAGATGAGAATAAATGCTTACATTTCTTTAGGCTGCCTCCCTAAGGAAATAAAGGTTCTGCTGCACTGCTTTTCTGTTCACATCTGTGTCCATCCCCTTCTCCCAAAAAGCTTTGGAACCCATTCATGAATTTCAGATGAATTTGGAAGAAAGCAGATATTTCAAAGACAATTCTATTCCTGCAAGTTGCGTGAAAATCATCTCTCGGGCAGGAAGGAGAGACGCATATCAGAAATTAAAACAGAATTTAACCATAAGGCATCAGGGCTGGCAGCCACCTTCCAGACACCCAACTCATACGTACCAGCCAATTAATCTATGTGTAGCTACGCCGAGCTGCAATGCTGCCATATCCTGCCCAGTGTAGTTTTTACTGGAAGGCAAAGGATATCATGGAAAAGCAGAGGGACCAGGATCACTCAGGGAACAAGTTGTTTTCAAAGCAAAACAGGAGATGAGTTTGAGGAATATCATCATGTGAAAGGGAACTGCCCTGGGAATTTAATATTTACATTAAATAAATTTTAATTGAATTTTAAATTTAAATTGAATTTTTGAAATTAAATTGAATTTTAAATTTCAATTACATTTAAAAAAATAAATGGAATTTTAGATTTAAATTGAATTTTGATACCTGGGAATGCCTCTTTGCATTTTTGGGGAATGATCTAGCTTTTGTGTCACTCCCAAAGCAAACCTTGGCAGAGGAGCAAGGTCGGGCTTTTCTTAGAGCTAGCACAGCCTGTCAGTTTAGTGCTCTGCTGGTCTTGGCACTAAAGCTGCAGGCAAAGATCCCCCATCCACACCTCTTCTAAATGTGGTCAGTAGATGTGTTACCCCTGAGATGCCCAAATCCCCAAGTGAAGAGTAGTCTCAACAACAGGCTTTATTCTGCTGAGTCCTACAGCCCCACTCTCTCCATCTGCCTTTCTGCTGTAGCCTCGCTGAGGCTCAGAGTTCATAGAATCACAGAATGGTTTGGGTTGGAAGGGACCTTAAAGATCATCCAGTTCCAACCCCCCTGCTGGAATCATCAGCAGGGACACCTTCCACTAGACCAGGTTGCTCAAAGCCTCATCCAGCCTGGCCTTCAACACTTCCAAGGAGGAGCAGCCACAGCTTTTCTGGCCAACTTGGACCAGTGTCTCACCACGCTCACAGGAAAGAATTTCTTCCTCACATCTCATCTCAATCTCCCTCTTCCAGTTTCAAGCCATCACCCCTTGTTCTGTCACTCCCTGTCCTTGTCCAAAGTCCCTCCCCAGATTCCTGGAGCCCCTTCAGGTACTGGAAGGCCACTAGAAGGTCTCCCTGGAGCCTTCTCTTCTCCAGGCTGAGCAACCCCAACTCTCTCAGCCTGTCCTCACAGCAGAGCAGCTCCAGCCCTCGGATCATCCTCATGGCCTCCTCTAGACTCACTTCTGCAGGTTCATGTGCTTATGCTGGGGACCCAGAACTGGACGAGTTGGTTTATGGTTGAGAAAAGCCAAGCCGAGGGAATTTCCTTATGGACAGAAAGAAAATGTTCTAAGTTCCTACCTGGGCTGGGGCCCTCCTGACTGCCTAACAGAGATCATGGCATGGGAGAGCTCCAGCCCTGCATCTCCACCTCAACGTGTGCTGGGAGGCAAACGCGGGGATGATGATCAGGTCAGGACCAGAGGAGAGGATCAGACCCATTCTCAGCTGAGAGCAAAACCTTGATCTGTATGTCCTCTCTCTACCAGCTGCACCTTGCTTGGACCAACCACTGCAGGGTAGTTATCTGAAGGCTACGCATAACATACGCTCTCATCTCAATTGCAATTAGTTTGATGTCACAAACAGTTGCGGCGTGACAAACTGCAAGCTAAAAAAAGCCGTGCCTTCATATGCATAAACTGGTTGCACAAAATATGTATTGTGTGCCACCTCCCTTATGTCCCATATTTGTTCCAGCAGCAGTCACAAATAGCATATGCTCCAGCAATACCGCATGATCTGAATGGACTCCTGAAAATATAGGAGTTATCTGATAAGTCTTTGGAACTAAAGCTTTGGTTGTTCTACCATGAGATGCTGCGTATGGACCTCTTCTGGAAGGCAGACTTTTACAGATACGTTAAGATTCATTAACCTCTGGTGATTAATCTATAAAATTGGAGCCAGCTTCTTTATCAAGGAGTATGTCATTATCAAGCTGTACGTTATTACAGCTGCTAGACACCAACTGACATCAGGGACCTTGTTTTCCTGAACGCTATATAGTCATACCCTAGGAGATAACCTCTGCCTGGAAGGGCTTATGAAGCAAAAAGACAAAGGAGTGAGCAATATAACTCTCGGGCAGAACAAACACGGTGACCTTTTGCAAATGTCAAGTTAATACCATGATCTGGAAGTGGAAAGGGTTTATCAGAAGGCAAGACGGGTCAACAGGGACAGGAGCACTCAAGGTTGTGGGGTGAGATGAAGGAAAAGTCATAGCAGGAGGTGCATGGTATGAGATGGAGAGGAAGTGCATGCAGAGCATTATATGGTCAATCAGCGCATCCAGGGTAAAAAACAAGGGAGGGGAAAGAGTCTGATGACCCTGCCCACAGCTCACAGTATAACCAGCTCCTACCTGTAGCCTCTTCCCCGGAGCCACGCAGCCTGGAGAGGGGAGATGGAGAAGGCAGGGGGTAGACAGCATGGTTCCTCCCACATGCTGGTTCCGCACAGGCGGCTGGAGGTGTGATAACCCTGGTTTGGGGGTTGTTTCTCTCTGTGGCTTGGCCTCCTGCAGCTGTGTTTGTTGCAGCTGAGCCTCGGGGCTGGAGTGAGATGCAGTTCAGCGCTCTAAGTCCAGGGCAGCACGTAATTTAATATTAACAGGAACAACTCCAGGAGCTACTGGGACTCAGGAAGTCACAATTCCTTCTCTGCTGCTCCTTCGTCTTAGTGGGAGGTGATTGCTGGAGGCCTTAATGGATGTGAGACATAATATGCTTCCCTCACATTAGCTCCAGTTTGCAAACCAAGCCTTTAACCACATCCTACCCTCTCTGATCATTTCCTCATGCACCTTTTCAGCAACACATGAAGTGTGCTAGCTACAGCCACCCCAGCATCCCACAGGCGACCAAGTGGAGAGGTGCAGAGGCCATACAAACGTTGACTTTACACCTCATTTCTCCAGTGAACAAAGAGGGTCTCACCTTTAAGGCTTATCAAAATTTGCCAGATATAGATTATGGAACATTTTGCCTCTGTTTCATCCTTCTGAGAATCATTGAATCATAGAATCACAGAATGGCTTGGGTTGGAATGGACCTTAAAGATCATCCAGTTCCAACCCCCCTGCCATCAGCAGGGACACCTTCCACTAGACCAGGTTGCTCAAAGCCTCATCCAGCCTGGCCTTGAACACTTCCAGGGAGGGGGCATCCACAACTTCCTTGGGCAACCTGTTCCAGTGTCTGACCACCCTCACAGTGAAGAACTTCTTCCTAATACCTAATATAAACCTACCCTCTTTCAGCTTAAAGCCATGGGAATTATTTGTCTGCTGACTGAGGATACAGTCATACAAGGTCCATAAAGTGATTTTTTTAAGTTGAAGACCTTTGGTATCATGCCTTTGGTAAGCATTCAAGGAAAAATACAGCAACAAATTCGCAGGCAGTAGTGACTTTCCATGCTGCCTATCAAGACTGTTTAGAGCAGACCAGTGCTCAGTTGTTCCCTTTCCAAAAGTAAGGATCACTCCTTCCCCAAAACTGTCCTGCAGATCCACATTAAGAAGTTCACTCTATGATCGTGTTACTTGTACGGAATAAACAAAGTGTTTTACAAGGAGAGAGATGCCCACAGAAACCTGTCCATGCCCTCTGATCATTCAGAACTTGGCAGCAGTCTAAGAAGGGAGAAGGTTGTATCTTCAGAGTACCCTGAATTTCCCAAAGACCCAAAGGGCAACAGTGAGCAACAGGCAAAATCTTAAATTCCTTCCTCCTCTCCTTATTTTTCTCTTGCTTATCACTTTAAAATTCACAATGTCCTTGACCTTGGTGTATCATTTTCCTTCAGGTCCACCAGCACTTGTTCATTGCATGACCTGTTTATTTTTCAAAAAAACCCTTCCTCAATCTCCTTTTTTCATTAGTTGATGTACAATAGACTCTACCATGAGACTGCTTCTGGTTTTGTTTGATTTCTCTTTTCCTTTATCTCTACCCAGAGACATCCAGCAGATTATTTCATAATCTTCCTAGAGTTCAAAGAAAGTAAATTCCTTTCAGATAGCCTGTAAACTCCCTCCTTCTTTTTCCTCATCACCTGCCCTCCTTGAACAACAGTTCTGGCAAACTTTATCCATGTATTTTTCCTTTATTTGCAAATTACGAGTTCCTTATTAGGGAAGAGTGAGAAACTCTTTGTTTCCCTGCCGTGCAACGTGTGTTTTTGCACAACTCCTTTGCACTCCAGCCTACTTATTAATTTTTCTAGCCCTTGGAAGTGAGGACCACAACACCATATTCATCCCCCTGTCAACCACACGCTGTCTGTGGGAGATCTACAGAAAAGGAATCTCTTTGTTCTGCTCATCTGGAGCTGCATTGGTACATTAGAAAAGAAAATTGGTGAAACTATGGAACCCACAGGAGGAAGGATTGATTTTGTTATTGGTCAGGGAAAGCTCCGTGCTTCATTTGGTATCACCTGCTTCCTCCTGTTGTTGGGTAATTAATTAACACTAACAATGTGTTTGAAGCTATGCTAAAGTGCAAATAGAAGATTTGCATCAATATTTTTCATTCTGGGCGGGCACAGGGAAGATGGAAACATTGGTAGACCTAGAGAAGGCAGTCATGGAAAAGGAAAGCTGCAGAGAGACTGTGAATCCTCCTCGGTGCCCTGAGCAGAATCCAACCATCCCTGAGAGAGGCTAATCAATTTCCAGAGAGGAAGACTTAGGAATTAATTTAGAAATTTTGGTTTTAATTCAAAGAAATTTGCTTTGAATTAGAAAGCTTTTAAGTTTGATTTGTGGATTTTTCTTCTTTCCCAGATATCCAGTAACAATGATCCTTGCAGGAAATCAAGCCAATTTAGTTCTGTTGTACCCAGAACAATTGTCAATATCCTTTTATAAGTCTCCTCTGTCTTAGAAGATAGTTTTCATCTTCTCATGCATTATTTTTTCCCCTTCTGGAAAAAAACGAAGAAAATACTCCAAGGTTTTTTGAACCATTTATACTCCTTGTTGCTTTTCTCTAGCCCCTCTACAATTTGTCTATGTCTGTCTCCTACTTTCTCCTAGCACGGCATCCAAACCTACACCTGGTATTCCAACTGAGCCCTCATTAGAGTGGCATAATTGTTTCTGAAGTTTCACTTATTAACACTCATGTTCATACGCCCTAAAATAAGATTTGCCTTTTTCTGCAACAGCTTTGTTCTGTTCAGTGTCTCCTTCACGCCACTTTTTCCTTTGAACATCTGCTTGACTAGTGATTTCCCACTTTGCATTGACATATTTTGTTGCTTATGACCTTACTGAACCAAATCTGGTTGATTTTTTACTATTATTACTGCAATTTCCCAGCAACATTTTGGAGCCCATCCTCCAGAGTAATTAGGTTTTCTTTATTTCATCATCGAAATAACTAATGAAAATATTAGAATCGGGTCCAGGAGTGAACCCTGTAGGAGCTCATTTGGAAAGCCCTCTAAATTTGAAGGAAAGGAATTAGTTATTCTTGTGTGAATACAATTTTTTTCTGTCAAGGATGTCTTAAGATGTTTTCACAGAGATCATAGTTCTCAGTCAGCTTATGGGAATGTCATGTAAAATGGTGTTAAAGACTCTGCCTATTTCAAAATATATGACATATACTCCCTTTCCCTTACTCGACAACACAGTTGTTGGGTTCAGAGATGGAAATTAGAAGGTTTTAACATCACTCATTTATGACAAATCCAGTCGGGTTGATTGTATGTTTTTCTATGATCAGTCAAGTGCTTAAAGACTGATTTTTTAACAGTTTATTGTATTATTTTTCCACATTACATGCTAAATTGACTGCTGTATAATTCCCTGAGTCCTTCTTCCCCCTTTTTAAAGACAGGCACTGTGTTTGCCCTTCTCTCCTCCTCTGGGATCTCCCCTGTTCTCCATGAGCTCTCCTGGATAATTAGTAATGAGTCAGAGATTGCTCTGGCTAGTGCCTGAAGTGCTCTAGGGGAAACTTCATCCAGTCCTGCTGACTTGAATTTGTCTAACTTCTTTGAATGATTCTAACTGTTTCTTTTGTTATTCTGGATTGTCTTACTCCCTTGGTAAAAGTAGTTCTGATAAATATCAGTTCATCATCTTTTTTTTTGGTTGGTTTTTTTTTTGATAAAACATAAGAAATAATGAATGGTCCAGTCTTTTATCTGTTGTTATTTCTGTTCTTTCATTTTCCATTAATTCAGTTATGTATAATTTCCGTTGCCTTCCTCTTATTTCTGATACCTTTACAGAGCATTCTTTTATCACGCTCTATATCCCTTCCTAATTGAAACTCATTTTGTCCCTGGTCTTTCTCATTGTAGTCCTCCATGGTCACGCTATTCCTTTACACGCATCATTTTCCTAGTCTTGTTTCCAGTCTTTGTACAGCTTCATGTCCATTCTCCTTTCTCTGCTTCCCTCACTTCTTCCTTTCTTCAGAGGAAGACGCTCCATCATTTTGTTATCTCTTTCAGCTTAATTAACCTCCACCTTCCTGTTCTCAGCAATCTCGTCCCCATTAGTCAGAGTCTAATCTCAGAGAGCTACAATTTCCTCCTCCCACAGGAACTTTGCTCCATCATTTGAACTTTTGTTGCCAGCCTGCTCCAGAGTTTAAACCTCTTCTGCTGCAGTATCATGCAGTTTTTCTTTGCAGAGCACCCTTGGGTCATTTACCAGATAGGAAACCATTATTTATTTTGCTCTGTTATTGCAGATCTAATTAATAAACAATTTGTCTCTTAAACCCATCCTCACCTCTGCAATATGCCAGTCCTTGCCCTGACTTTTACTCCCAGACAGAAGGATGAAAGAGGACATTTCCCATTTCTTCATCTCCTTTCCTGTTGTCCCCAGTGCCTAGTTTTAAAGAATAGCTAGGAGGCTTTATTTAAAACTCCTTTTAGGGTGATAAATTAACGTAGTGGTTCCTGTAAGCATTACTGAGATCACCTGCATGCTGAGGCACCCCTCTCCAGCTCGGTGGGAGACCAAGCAGGCATATAGGAAAGGCAATTTAGAGGTCTGAGTTGCATCGAAACATCCCTTTCCCCCTTGAGATTTACAGCGTCCAGCACACAGATGGCATTTTTTTCCCACCAGTAATTGTGTTGATATCTTTTAGTAAATCAGACAACAAACCCAGGCCCATATGAAATATATTAAATTACGTTCCCAGCTCTTCGGGCCACTGTTCTTTATACAATGATTACATCTCTAAACAAGGAAGAACATGAACCTGCAAGGTCGCATAAGCAGCAGACCTGTAATTCCACCTACATCCACCTACCTCTTCTTTCTTATTAACTAGTCACAGGTGGCTCTTGCTCAAGACTTTCCTTAGGCTCTCCAGACTCACTAGCACTCTCCACTGGGCAAGCATGAGGACTTAGGTAGCATTTAAGACAGATGAATTTAACTGTCAACTTCCATTTTGGTAGAGAAGAGTAAATAAGTCGTTCTCAGTATCTGAGCAGTCTGTTCCTCATCACTGGGGCTCCTGATGAAGCAGAGCATTTTGCCACATCAGTGCTGGCATGTACCTACAGTGCTGAGCCCATGGAGGACACTTGTTGGGACACAGAAGAGTAGAGGTTATTCAGGCTTAAGATGATAAGGCTTACTGCTGTCTTTAACTACCCATAGGAGATTATTGAAAAGACAGCACCAGATTTTTCTTGAAGGCATGCAGTGATAGAACAAGAGGCAATCAACCCAAGTTGCAGCAAAGGACGTTCCAACTAGATATTAAAGGTGAAAATAAAATTACAATGAATCATAGAATCATAGAATGGTTTGGGTTGGAAGGGACCTTAAAGATCATCCAGTTCCAACCCCCCTGCCATCAGCAGGGACATCTTCCACTAGATCAGGTTGCTCAAAGCCTCATCCAGCCTGACCAATGAAGGTGGTCAACTGTTGGAACAAGAGTCCAAAGAGGTTTTCGGATCTCCATCCTTGGAAAAACTCAGCTGGGCACAGCTCTAAGAAATCAGACTGAAAGGTGAAGTTAGCCCTGCTGTGAGAAGGGAGTCTGGAGATCCCTGGAGGTCTTTCCCTCCCCAAATTGTTGTGTGATGCTGGGATCCTGCGTGGGTGGGTCTGGTTGTATTGCTGTCCTGCTGATGCCAGCTGATTGCCAACAACATTTCTAGACTGCCCGTGCGTGTTGGTTCTGTGTGCATGAATTTGTAAGAATATTCTGTGCAGAATCCAGAAGACTGCTATTTTACATAATAGGAAAATCCCACGTAATTACAATTTCATTGGTTTAACACCGATTCCAAAAAAATATCAAAGACAATCTGATACAGGCTGTGATTAGTAATGAATTAAAGGATGCTGACCTGATTGATATGCCTGAGCAGTTTTATGGAAAGCCTGTCATGTCAAACAAATGAATGTTTTTTTAATGAGAATGTAAGTTTGGTTAATAAAGATAAGGCTGTTATAAATTATTGAGATTTCTGCAAGTTATTGAACAGTTCCTGAACATAGTCCCAATTAAAGAAAAACGGTACAAAACCTAATCCGGTAGACTAAATGGATTAAAAACTATTTCAGCAAGAGATCTTATAATGTAATTTGAAATTAAATTATACCAGAGATATTGAAGTCTTCCATTTATTTATTTTGGACCTGTATTTTTCAGTGTCTTTAGGATTGACCCAGAGGAAATGATAAAAATCGTCACCAATGATAAACTTGTAGATGACGTGAGAGTCAGTCGTACCAGACCCATGGTAGGAGAGCAGCCATGAGATAAGATGAATGTAAATGTAACAAAGAGCAGCATCACTGTTGTTAAAAGTATAGATCATGTTTGCAAAATGGAAGACGATGGCCCAGAATGTGGGAGCAGTGAAACAGCCCAGAATATGGGAACACGCTGAGAATAAGAGAGCAACCCCAACTCAATGAACAGCACTGAAAGATTTATTTATTTTTATTTTCCAGGAAAGAGACTTTGTGATGTTCTTGAGAATAGAGAAGTCATTGATTTGCCACCCAGCGTGGCATTCAAAGAGCTGTGGCAAGGAGGGACAAGTCACCACCATGCAGGGATTTACAGCAATAGCAGAGTGGGATATTGCTGCTACCCACTTACTCTGCACCTTGCAGGCGCTTGGGACACCACTTCACTGCCACAGCAGGGATCCAGGATGCCAGCCAGCAGTTGCAGAAGGGAGTGAGCCTCCAGGACATGCTTCATATTTCCCTTCATCATCTCCTTTCCTCCCTTACCAGCACTAGGCATCAACTGGTTTGTTGGTACATGGGAGACTGCAGCCTCCTTCGGCTGTCACATCCTGAATCCCTGCCAGATTTATGTTGCAAGAACTGATGCCAGTGTTTTTAACCCAGAGTGTATTTGGCCCCTCGTGTTCTCCATGACATAGAATAAACATTAGGGAGGAGATTCAGGCTTCAATGAGAAATGCTTTCCCATGATACGTTTTCATTTTGGCATGCACACTGTTTATGATGAAAGGATCCTAAAATAATTGTATTAGATGAACCGTCTGTTCTTCTTGCTTTGAGGCCAGTACAGCATGACATTTCAGAGATAAAATGTTGTGGAACAGCCTCTGACTTATAGCCCAATGGAACTTTTCTGAAGCCATTCTTTCTCCATTTATTTGCTTGAGGTTTATAACCTGAAAACATCAAGCTTGCATCACAGCGTTGCCAAAAGATCTCTCTGTGCATTAGCTAAACCTTAAATTACCAGCAAATTTAATTTTTCTTCAGAAAGCTGATTCACAAGCAGTCAGCTCCCCAGTGGAAAAAAACTCCTCCCTCCAATTCAAAGGAATTCCAGGATTCACAAGACATACTACATTTCCAAGAGGAGACTCTGTCTGTCCTCAGGAGAACTTATTTCTGTGTTCAAGTTCAAGTGAGTCTACGAGACCTTAAATCAAAGGAGACCAATGCCAGATCAGTTGCTGAGTAACTGATACTGATCATCACATCCTGACCAGCTGGATGAATGACAGCAACAATTTCTTGGGATAGCATCTGAAGTCTTCTGCATTTTCTTTCCGTGCAATTAACTCATGACTGCAACCTTAACAAGGGGAAATTAATTTGTGTTGCAGATAGACGGGTTTTGTCCCACGTCCTTTAGACAAAGGTATGTAATTATAAAAACTCTGAATCATTATGCACATTGCTTAGATTACTTCAATTACAGGAAAGTGAAGAGAGCACCTTGCCAAATGCTTTGAGAGTCACAGGTGAAAAAGGGGTAGCCAAAAGCCACATCATTCATGTTGGGCCAGATTCTGCCTGGCTCCTTTGGGAAGTGCTCCATATCTGGAAACAGGAGGGGAAAAGGTTCAGCGGGTCCTTGCTGGTATTCTCCTTTATAGACTCTACTTTATAGACTTGCTGCTATTCTCCTTTATAGAATCTACTTTGTGGGAATAGGTGGGATCCCATCATGCTGGTCTTGATGGAGGCACATGATGCACCTTGAAGGAGTCCAAGGCCACGTTTCTACCCTCCCCATCCACTCAGCAGCAGTGCTGGGGGACTCAAGCTGTCCCTCACATGAGTTGTGGTATGTGATGCACCTGAGAAAAGTCTCCTTTGCATGTCCCTGCAGCTCCTTTTGCTATAAACAGTGACCACGCGGGGCACAAGCCGAGCCTTTACCAGCACAACTGTTTATGTTGCACCTACTTGGGATAGTTGCCTCATTGCTGAGATTTTTGAAAGCCGCTGAGGACAGTGATGAATGGAGGATGATGGAAGTCTCAGCCTAAAACACGACAAGTCCTGCCTCCAAGAGCTTGGGACTGGCACTTCTGCCTGCACCTTAGGAAAGAAACAGGACAAACCGAGCAAGGCAATTTTTGTTGGATCATTTATTTATTGTTCTGTGCAAAGCACAGGGTGTAACTATCCCCAGTCATTTTTGGCTATTAAGCTAGCACCAGACATCACCGTGTTACTATTACAGCAAAACACATTAGCTAATCGTGAATTTACTTTTAGCCACGGTGACTGCACAGCTTTCCTGTTTTTGCGCAATACTGTAGGACATGAGACAGATCCCACAGTTAACCAATTTCTCCTGGGTGGAGACTTGCTTATTCCAAACAGCCCCATGGGTGTGGGGATGCACATAGGGGCATTGCTGGAGGTCGTCTGTTGGACTGGTTGGACCTTGGTGTGATCCAACAGCTATGTCTGCACTAGTGACTAAGTAGGGACAGGGCAGAGGGTCAAGTGTTGCTCATGCTCTTAAATAATTAGTGTGGTCGCTGGTATAGTTTTGGCTGAGGCTAACAAATGCTCTCCCAGATCATGTCTGGGCACAATCCTGAGCTTAATACTCCTGATGGGTGGTTTGACTATAAAGTCCTTGTTTTGGAGAGTAGAAGAGTTTATCCTGGTGTCTAGGTGCTGGCCAGTCGGGGCCAGGGAACACAGCCAGTACGGCTGTTACTTGGTTGTTCTTCCATAGTAGCTGCTGTCAAGAAGCATTACCCGGGTGTACTCCAGTCCTTTTGATTTGTCACAGATTTTTAATGCACAGAAGGAATATATTCCCCAGTGGCTTAATGCTTCATAGCTAATTTCCCTCAAAACATATGGAGATACATTAACCAGTCCCAAAGACCTCTTGTTCTTTAATTCATCCCTTTTTTTCCCCAGCATCTATTCTTCTGCTCTCATATGTCTTCTCTAGCTAAGCGAGGGTTGCCAGCACTGAGAGAGAGGTGTTAGAAAATGCTCGGTAGCTGAGGTTGTCCCAAAGCAGAGCCCCAGACAACACAGTCAGTGTGCATAAGCTGTGGCTGAGACATAGCCCAGGGCACTTGTCTTCTGTTTCTTGGGGACTGTTGATGTGGTTCACTTGAGAACGTTCAAAAATGTCCTTTAGGGTCAAGATTATGGGCATGTGCTCTGAATTGACACCTGTCTATCTCTGTCCACCATATGGAATGAGGCTCAGCCTTGGATTCTATGGGACTTAAGAAGGACAGTAGCAGTGCCCATGCTGAGAAACCAGCTCCTCAGGTCCTAGATCCAGGAAGACACGCAACCTCTGGCCATATCCTAATATCTGTATCCAAGAAAGACCAATGTATGCACCAACCTGTCCTCTGTGCAAAGGACACCCAAGCCACAGTGTGTTCTGTGCTAGCAGAGAGCCAGGACTGTACCATAACCAGAGGACCAGGCACAACAGAGCAAGCCCCATCAGGTAACACCAACATGGACACTCTACCTATACTCTCACCACTGGCTCCTCCTGTGACTCCTGGGCTAGCTCCTTGCTCTTTATGTGCCTCTCAGTCAACTGCTACCAAGGGACATCCTTCAGGGCCATCACCAGCTCTCTTCTGCAGGACAGACTCAAAAGCCATCGATGAGGAAGAAGCTACTCAACCCTGCAGGTCTTTCATGACCCATCATGGAAGGTAGGGGCTGTGCAGCCTCAATGGAGATATTACACATACTTGTCTTTTGTGGACACTTTAGTTTTTGTTAATTTGGGGTAAACAAGCCTCCTCTAGCAGAATAAGCTCTCTTTCCCATTATGCTGACTTTTGGCTGGTACAATATAAAAAGCACATGGGCTTTTGCTGATGCTGGTATTCCAGCAAAATGTTTGAGCAGAGGCTTAGCCTAATTCTTTGACAATATTCACAGATTTATTACATCATAGAATCACAGAATGGTTTGGGTTGGAAAGGACCTAAAAAATCGTCCAGTCCCACCCCCCCCTGCCATCAGCAGGGACACCTTCCAGTAGACCAGGTTGCTCAAAGCCTCATCCAGCCTGGCCTTAAACACTTCCAGGGAGGGGGCATCCACAACTTCCTTGGGCAACCTGTTCCAGTGTCTGACCACCCTCACAGTGAAGAACTTCTTCCTAATATCTAATCTAAACCTCCCCTCTTTCAGTTTAAACCCATTTCCCCTTGTTTTGTCATTAACTGCCCTTATGAAAAGCCCTCCCCCAGCTTTCTTGTAGCCCCTTCAGGTACTGGGAGGCCACTATAAGATCTCCCCGGGGCCTTCTCTTCTCCAGGCTGAACAGCCCCAACTCCTTCAGCCTGTCCTTATAGGAGAGGTGCTCCAGCCCTTGGATCATCCTGGTGGCCTCCTCTGGACTTGTTCCAGCTGCTCCAGGTCTCTCTTGTGATGGGGGCTCCAGAACTGGACGCAGTATTCCAGGTGGGACCTTATGAGAGCGTACATGCAATGAGCAAGCACAGAGTAAGTATTTCAGTGACAATGTCTGGGTTGGAAACAGACACAAAGAAATAATTTCTCTTCTCTGCAACATCCTAATTGCTCCTTTTACCCTCTGATGGGCTGTAAGATGACCAGTGTCCTAGGAGGTTTCCTTACTGTGTCTTGCACATTAAAAAATTTCCTATTTGTCCTAATGCCCTTTTCTGTTTGGTTTTTAATTGTCCCTTCGGTTTCTCAAGATCCACATTATGGCAGATCTTCCAAGGCTTAAAGTCTACAATTTCAAAAGATTTTAAGTGATTTTTAGAAAGCTTTTCTTTCAATATGCATCTGGGAATGTTTTAGAAGATTTTTCTTTGTGCTACTGATTTTTTAGTACTATTGAGTTGTAGATTTTAGTAAAGACTAAAATAGCTGAGAGACAGTCCACTTTTACAAACGAAAATCAACTGCAATTTTAATGTTACGTAATACACCTTTATGGGAAAAATCTCGTAGAACTGAGTAAGGAGAGAAAGCAGTGGGAGTCAACAGGAATTTTACTCAGCTCTACAGAAGTTATTTTAAAACACTGTGGAGTTAAACAGAGAATAATTTAATTTTTACAGCGTTTTTAATAACCTCTAAAGTTCTATTGCACTTGATTTAATATCATCTAGGAGCTCAACAGAAAGGTATAATTTCCTGCTACATTCTATGGGATCATACCGTAGGTTTGTATCCTAAAAATAATTTTATGCCCAAAAGAGCATCTTCTCTGAGCAGGAGACTGCCTCCCCCCAGCTGCATCTCTCTGGAAGATGCTTCAGCTTCAGCTCCTTTTGTTTGCATTTTGTTTCTAGTATTTCTATCGCTACGGGATAAAAGGGAGGAAAAGAAGAAAGAAGAGGTTGCCTATTTCTTTTTCAGTTACTCTTAATAAACTCAACGTCTTTCTCTGTTTACCCAAATGTCTGCTTTTGGAAGCTCCATATCATGTCATAAATGCTACTTGTTTGAACAAACAGAGATTTATTTTCAGTGCTGAAAGGACTTTTTGTGCTCCTTGCCTCATTTGCAACATTATTACCGATTGATTTCTGCTGTACCTATTATTGACTTGCCAGCAATATTCCAAAGTAAGGTTGGGTCTATGTCAGAAAAATTTGTTGCCTTACACTGAGCCTTTTTCAGCACCGTTTACTCAATATTGTTCCTCTACCCAGCTCCTGCTCCAATAAACCAAAACAGCTAGCTGTTGTCTGAAATGAAGAATAATTGGAAACACCACGCCTGCTGCTTTCAGTGCAAGTAACAATTCGGCCATTTAGGGCTCCTCTAACACTCCTGAATGCTGAACTACTAAAATCTTGGCTCCAATTTGATAGTAATATTAAAACTTACAAAGTCCTGGCAGCATTTAACTTCGCACTGCACAAAGACGGAGCTGAAATAACATGTGGGATCTGAATTACCGCTTGCAAAAAGCCGGTGGGCAGAGTTGCAGTATCTCACCTGAGTCCTTCCCAGCCCAGGATTTGCTTGGCACATGGCAATTAATGAAGCCTTAAAAAATGTTCTCTGGGAAATATTTGCAGTGAGTCCACCCACGAGGTCTCTGGGGTTGCCTTTTATTTGTTGTGTTCGTGCAGACCCCTCATGACATTCTCCAGGCTCACAGTGTGAGCTCTGGGATGCTGCTTCAGCACGAGCAGAGTACAGGGAATAACACTCACCTTTCACCCAGGGCAATGAAGTTCTCAAAGGGTTGGATGTGGGACCCCAGAGGACATGCAGGATATCAGAGGTAAGGCTGGGATAGATCCCACCAAGGCTGGACTGCAGCCTACTGCTCCAAATACTCAAGTCCGTACCCCCAGAGAGAAGATATCAGGACCTTGGTGGGTGATTACGCTGAGCTAGTTATAAATTAAGTAGGGAAATCCTCTGCCTTGGGTAGCAAAGGGGATGTAGACCCAGCACAAAGCTCACTAGTGTTGTCTCCTTCCCCAGAAGCTGGCTGTGACTCATCCCTTAGTTTCCCCTCCTAGCCATGACTCGTATTTGCAGGGTGATGCACCTGTGATGCCACCTTCTTCTTGGCTTTGACCACGCAGCCCAGTGCCTTTGACACATCCAATGGCAAAAGTCTCTCCCCTGCTTCTGTCTCTTGGAGAGAGAACTTGGAGCTCTCTCCCATTGTCTCTGTATCTCAGGGATGCCATGTCAGCAGTTCTCCTTTGCTTAGGAAAAGTTATTTCTGGCTTTAAACACAAATGTCTCCTGTCTTTTCAGGAAGACATGGGCATGATAGGCTGTTTGGATAACAGCTGTCCCTTGCTTGTCCAGTTGAGAGAGTGCAGGACACCCCCAGCATCCTTTGATTTGAAAGGATTTTCAACCACCTTGAGTTTCAATGGGGAACCATCTGGAAATGTTTTTTTTCAGACACAATTCAGCTCAGCCCATTGGCAGTGAAGATCTGCAAAGCTTTCCCAGACAAAAACCCTCCAGCACAATCTGAGTCCTGGTTTTGTTGCTTTTTCAAGGATATAAACCCAGGTTCTAGGAGGAACATAGAGCAATAGTGACTTGCATAGTGAAAGGGTCTAAAAAAACCATACATGAAGTTTATATTTTGCTTTTGGACCAGAAAATGTAGAGCAGGAAAACCAGTGAGTTGTCCAGAGGGCTAATGGGTGGGCAGATGGACCCCTGTATAAGAAGGGCAGAAGGTTGGCACCCCTTCCAGTCCAGGCATTCCCACTGGGCTAGACTACACCTGAGCCCCAAACAGGAAAGAAGAAACACCAGAGCCTCTGGGGAAAGCCACGGCTGATTTAATTATTGATATTAATTATCCACAGAAGGTGCTTAGATACTCTAGCGATAGAGGAAGCACAAGGATGGAGGGAGAGAGAGATACAAGACACCATCTCCAACAAATGGAGATGCTGCTTGCAGAACTTCACATCTGATGGCACAGCACGGATTGGGAGCGTGCATTTGCTTCCAGCCTTTATAGCATGGAAGATATTCAGGCAATAAAGACAATAATGAGGTTATTTTGACTCTTTTACCAGATGATCCCCATGCACCATGCAAATATGGTTGAGTTAAACTGCCCAACAGCCCTATGAGTAAAACAGGTGTCCCTGTCTCCTTTTTATGGATAACATAGAAGGAAAAGTTGGAGATGGACACACGACCCGGCAGAGCCAGCAGGGATTCTCAGGGGAGACATCCTGGCTCTACTGAAATGGATGGAAATCCTGCCACTGGCTTTACTGGGATTTCAGCCCAGGACTTTTGGATGCTTTCTGCAGACTTTTCTTGCTGTCTCTGCGTGATATAGTGAAGCTGTAAGAGACATCAGATTGCATCATTGCTTGGGCATCACATGAAAAAAAGCCTTATGCAATGCTTCTCCTGTGCTACTGGAGTAATTTTTGCCATCTCGTGTGGCACATCTCTTACTTTGTTTTAAAAATATAACTGGTTGGCATTAAGGCATTTTATATTAGGTCATATTATATTATATGATATTATATTAGTCCCTGGAAGTCCAAAGTGATACCAGGAGAGCAGTAGGGCCCAGTTGGACAATGTGTTACAGCCCATAAAACACCATCCTTTGAGTGTGAAAGGTCAGACTGAACTATCCAGCTATCTCTTTGCTATTTAGAGTGGTTAATGATGGGATTAGATTGATGCACAGAAGGCTTCCACCCTTCACCATGCAGGGTGGTGCCTCCAATGAGACAACACAACCTGCCTGTGCATGGCAGGGAGAAAATCCCCTTAACCTTCCTCATAGAGGCTGTGGAGGAATTGCACCTGGGTGGCCACATATCCGAAGCATGCCTGAAGAGATGGGTAGGTCCATCCAAGAAGATTTGGAAGAACAAGATCTTCTGAAGTCCACGTGCAGCATATTGCTTTCCTATTTTACCTGTAAGATGCATCTGTTCTATCTGGTGCTGCTTCCTAGGCATGACCATAGTGCTCAGGTTATGGCACCAGATTTTATAGAAAGGGAAGCTGAGGCATGTGCAGGTGGACAAGCACATGGATTTGCTGCCACACAACACACTGGACATAGCAAGAATGGAGTCTGTTCCCTCCACTTGGCTGTGACATTTCATGCCATCTCCCTCCCCTACTCCTTCTCCATCAGCTCCCCCTCACAACAAAAAGCATCACCTGATAGTTTATACCCAGCACTTCCCAAAGCACCTGCCTTCCCCTCACAGGTCTCCTTTCCAAGTTGTGAGGAGGTTAAATCTCGCTTTGTAAGATGGATCTGGTGATGCCACCATCTTCTGAGCTATCCAGTTCTTCATGTGGTGGGACAATCCTTGGAAGGGAAGGTGCTTTTTGAGGCAGACCACTCTAAGAAGCATCTTCCCTCTGCAGCCTGGGCTCAGACTGGCAGTGGCACGGCTCATCCCCTGATGAGCTGAGTAGTCACAAGGAGTCATCTGGCTGGCAACGAGACAGGGGCTGGGCTGGCAGCACCGATTGGGGTGTTACTGCCCCAACCACAGGCTGCAAACCCCAAAATTTGCCACCAGTGTGGTTGGCATCCTTCATCCCAACTGCAGCAGCACAATACATCGACAGACATCTGCCAGCACTGAAATGTCTGCAGCAGCCACTGGGCAAAAGCAGCTGGTGAGATTCAGGAAAATATTGCACCTGAAGTCACAGGTGCTGGAGCTGGTGAAAAGAAAATGTCCAGATCCTGAAATCACCGAGCAGTTGTTGGGTGCACATGAGCAATGGGTCAGGGAAGCAGATGGAGTCATGCACACGAGGCGCATCCCTTCATGAGTCAGGTCCTTGTCAGAGGCGTGTGACCAGGAGCAGGAAAATGCTAAAAAGCCCAAAGTACTGGAGCAAGTCCCAAAAGTGAGTGGTGCACAGTTGGCTCGGAGGAGGCACTGCTGGCTCTGCGTGGCTCGTTCTGCTGACACAGAGCTCCCTTCGAGGGGAGACAGACTTGGCAAGCACCCTGGCCCAGAGAGGCATGTGGGGAGTTCAAAGTTGGAGTTGTGCATGAGATCATCCGGTTGGACCTTTCTGAGATGATGAGCCAATGTATTTTCCTGGTTCACCCTGGAGCCCATAGACATGCCCAGCAGAAGCACGTGCTCCGACCCAGGAAAGCACCACACAGGGAAGAAGCCACCATTGCCTTCACCCCTCGTTCCAGTGGTAGATCAGGTTTCCCACTATGGTCTTGAGGTTCTTCTCTGATTTGAGCTTGTCTGGCTTCCACTTTGAGTCATCGGTTCTTGCTATGACTGTTTTGATGTTTCAAGAGCCCACGAAATCCTAGTAACTCACATCCCGTGGAAGTACACATGAAGAGCAATTTTACTCTGCCTTGCTTCCAACCAGCTAAAAAGGCAGAGCTTCCTGCTCCTCTCCCTCCAAAGCTTTGTTTCCAGCCCCTCAACAACACGGATCATATAATTGTTTTGTTTGGAAAAGACCCTTAAGATCATCAAGTCCAACTGTTAACCTAACACTGCCAAGTTCACCACTAAACCATGTCCCCAAGTGCCACATCTACACATGTTTTAAACACCTCCAGGGATGGGGACTCCACCACTGCCCTGGGCAACCCCTTCCAATGCCTCAGAACCCTTTCAGCAAAGAAATTCTTCCTCACATCCAATCTCAACTGCCCTGGGAACAACTTGAGGCCATTTCCTCTTGTCCTGTCCCTTGGTCCTTGGTTGAACAGACCCACCCCCACCTCTCTCCACCCTCCTTGCAGGGACTTGGACAGAGCCAGAAGGTCTCCCCTCAGCCTCCTTTTCTCCAGTCTCAACAACTCCAGTTCCCTCAGCTGCTCCTCATCACACTTGTGCTCCAAACCCTTCCCCAGCTCCGTTGCTTTTCTTTGGATGTGATGATTCTCTTCTGTTTCTTTTACCCCTTTTGCAACATCCTTTCACAACCATGAGCTGGGCAGGTCTCCCCACCACAGAGGGGGTGACATGCTTCTTACAGAAGGTTTGCATTAACCATTTTCACCAGTATCACACTGGGAGATCATTTTGAGTTCCTTGTCTCCTGAATGATTTCCACAGTCAATCATTTGAGAGTATTAATCCTTCAGTAGATGCGGGTGACCTGCTGTCCTTCTCCCTAGGTGGAGAACTTTCCATTGGTGACTGTTTGAATGAGCACAGTTTGCATGGGGCAGCCTGAGTCAGACAGTTCATCAGCCCCTTGTGTCATCTGAAAGTGGCACATCACCGGCAGTGACTTTGTATGTACCGTCAGACCTCCTTCTGATCCCTGTGACACCTCACCTTCAACATTGCATTTGGTGCTAATTCCCAGCTGTGGCTGGTCTTTGAGGTCTGACAGGCAGCCGGGTTTTTAATCTGTTTTACAAAGATTTCTTTGATAATTTAGAAGTGCTGGGGTTTTTATTCATGGAGATGTATCGCCGACAAGTACATATGGAATATGGGCTACGAGGACAAAAGTCTGAGCATATTGTGCAGTCGTAATTGCCTCTATCAAACAACTATGTAATCTCATTCAAGAACAATAAGCCAGGCTCATTTGAAAACACTGTTGTTCTATCAAAACCAACTTGATTGATGTTGATTATATTCTTGTCATTTAATTCCATATGGGTTGGATTGTATGGAGCATTTCCACTGTTTTGTATAGGATCTGTTGTCGTGCCTATAGTTACCTGCACTGTCCTGCTTGCCTTTTCCTCAATGCATTATCCTTCTCCTGGTCTTCAGGAGCTCCTCCATATGCCAAAGCTTGCAGTATCATAGAATCATAGAATGGTTTGGATTGGAAGGGACCTTAAAGATCATCCAGTTCCACCCCCCCTGCCATCAGCAGGGACACCTTCCACTAGACCAGGTTGCTCAAAGCCTCATCCAGCCTGGCCTTCAACACTTCCAGGGAGGGGGCATCTACAACTTCCTTGGGCAACCTGTTCCAGTGTCTGACCACCCTCACAGTGAAGAACTTCTTCCTAATATCTAATCTAAACCTCCCCTCTTTCAGCTTAAACCCATTTCCCCTTGTTTTGTCATTAACTGCCCTTTTGAAAAGTCCCTCCCCAGCTTTCTTGTAGCCCCTTCAGGTACTGGGAGGCCGCTATAAGATCTCCCTGGAGCCTTCTCTTCTCCAGGCTGAACAGCCCCAACTCCTTCAGCCTGTCCTTATAGGAGAGGTGCTCCAGCCCTCGGATCATCCTGGTGGCCTCCTCTGGACTTGTTCTAACTGCTCTATGTCTTTCTTGTGATGGGGGCTCCAGAACTGGATGCAGCACTCCAGGTGGGGCCTTACAAGAGCGGAGTAGAGGGGCAGAATCACCTCCCTCGACCTGCTGGACACGCTTCTCTTGATGCAGCCCAGGATACACTTGGCCTTCTGGGCTGCCAGCACACATTGTCTGCTCATGTTCAGCTTCTCATGGAAGCTTATGGAGGCAGCTCTTAAGGACTCTTTGATGCAAACTTCCTAGCTGACTGATCTAAAAATATTTGTCTGTAGTGGATATCCAATATCCTCCTTGATTCTACCAACAGATGAGATTCATCTCACCTAATTTTAGCTGCCGAAAAGTCAGGTGTTCAGTGTGAGCCAAGTGTCTAGCCTCCCCCTCTCTAGTCAATGGAAGGAAGCACTTTTAGAAAGCAGCTCATCCCACCCATCTCTGGATCGACTGAATCACCCTTCAGAAGAGCTGTCTCTCTCCATCACCTGCTTAGAAAGGCAAAATAGGTAGTTGGATCAGGCACTAATGCTTGATAGCCAGGTTTGACAAACCAAATCCCACCTTGGGAAAAGTGCTGGTGTTTCATTGTCCTTGTGATGCGCTCGTGTTGCTTGGCTTTTGTCTAGATAAAGGTAAGAGACGTGTTAATGCTTCTGCCTCCTCTCCCTTTTAGGAGTGATTTAACACCTCCATTGCAAGGACTCCTTTTGCTCCTCCTGTACTTTAAATACTTCTCCTGGTCTTCCTTATCCTCCTCAGCCCAACCACCACTGTGTTGCCTGTCACATCTACAGTTTCCCTAATTATTTGCTGCATGACACTTTCTACCTGGTGTCTGTATCCCCTCTTTCCCCTGCTTTTTGTTCATTATATATTGCTTTTTATTTCTTCTCACTACTGTCATCTTGCTGTTCACCCAAGATGAGCACCATGTTGAACACTGTAGTTTTTTGGACATCCCAAGCAAACTCTTCTTCGGAACCTTCCCATTTCCATCCAGGGGGTTTCATCTCAATGTTTCATCCCATTTCTCTCCACAGCTTTGGGAAACTGTCCCCTACTGTGCTACCAGCTGCTGCATCTCTCTTTGAGACTGTTCTTCTCTTAGCTCACACCAAATGCTGTCGCAGGTGATGTTCACAAATCTGTGAACAGCCACCAGCTTCCAGTCCAGTGATAAATGTAATTTTATCTGTCATAATGAGGTTTGAACCAGTTGGCTCCTATTTAGTGCAAGATCATTTGTGTCAGAAATGATCTCCTTTAATTTTTAGAAAGCTTGCGGATGTTTTTTTCTGCTGGCTGCCTGAAATTTGTCACATACCTGACTCATGCTGAAGTTCCCCTTAACAACAGCTGTATTTTCTCAAACATATTGTGGAGATGGACTCAAAGAAAAGCTCACTTTACTCTGTTCTGTAACTCCGTGACCCATGTTGATTCCTGGATGCTGCAAATACTTGCTCTTGGGCTTCATTACAATCAGCCTGACTTGTTTTTAAAACCGAGAGAATATAGAAGGTGTATGGGTCAAAATGCCTCAAGATCAAGTCTCTAAACATGTTTTACCAATAAACCACAAAGGAGACAAACCACTTTCTTCTCTTTCCACATCCCCATTGCTATAAGGGAAACATCAACTCTACTTTGCAAAAAGTTCTGAATTTCTTGGAAGCGAGAAATTGCAAAAGTACATACAGTTACTACTGCAGACTCATGCTCATAAGAGATGTTTTCATCTTGGAGAACATTCAGATCTAGTTCCCCCTTTAAATAAATGGCTCACATGATTACCTCTGTAATGAGCTGAGACCCACAAAAACCACGCTGTAACTACCAGGGTTCAGAATTGCTCCCATAAATGCCCCGGAGCCAGATTTACAAATACAGATAAGATGTGGCCTGTAAAAAATCCGACATCGAGTCCAAATCTGAATTCTCCTAGGACTCATATGTATTAATTTCTCCTCCCTCTGTCCCTTTCCTCCTTCCCCGCTGCTTTTGCCAAAGTAGATGAGCTGGCTACTGTTAATGGCATTATCCTGAACATTTCTCATGTTGCAGCACCGAGAGTTGTTAAAGAAAATCACCATGTAATGGCATTACTTTGCACTTTGATAGAGTTTTCAGCTGGGAACTCCAACACTGTCTACAAGCACAAATCGATTAAGCCCCACAATGCACTGCCTGGTAGGAGCTATCACCCACCTTATAGAACCAGAGAATCATTAAGGTTGGAAAAGACCTCTATGATCAAGTCTAACCATCAACCCAACACCACCATGCCCACTAAACCATGTCCCAAAGCACCACATCTGCTCATGTTTTAAATCCCTCCAGGGATGGTGACTCAACCACTTCCCTGTTCCAATGCTTGACAACCCTTTCAGTAAAGAAATTTTTCCTAATATCCAACCTAAACCTCCCTTGGTGCAACTTGAAGCCAACCACCATGCAGAGGCTCGATCTGCTTTGCTCACCCCATGCTGCAAACCCTTGGTGGAGTCAGGAGATGAAAGCAGGGACTGGTTCTCCTTCCTTTCTGACTCCCTCCATGCACAAACTGGATGGAAGTGGCCAGCAGAGCTTTTTTATTTTGCAGGTCAAGGATACTTGTGGAGGGCAGCTACAAAGTAGGAGGAGCAGTATGATCCCTCCCTGATTTGGCATGTTCCCTCCTCCTCTCTCCTCCCAGTCTAGTGCACTGGGAAGAATAAAAAATGATGATCCATTGGTAGAGAGGAGCTTTCTGCATGTGGATCTTGGTGATGGGAAGTCAACCGTGCAATGGGTTGAAGGCTGGACAGCTCCTGTGAAGGAAGGTGCTCAGGCTCTCCTGGGTCCCACCTCTGCACACCAAGTCTACAAGGATGAAGGGAAGCATCACCCCATGTCCTGACCCCCAAGCTCCTGCTCTGCCCTCAGGCTCCTTTCCTTCCATCAAGCACCAGAGGAAACACTCGTGCCTCATGCAGGAAATGGTGCAGCTGAGCAAATCCTCCCTGTCCCTCCCTTAAATTATTTAATGTCCTACAGGAGCAGATGACCCCTGCTAAGCAGACTGTCAGGAGAGCAGCAGCCTTTGATGCAGTAATTGGAAATTTCCATTCTTTGCTTGCAGCCTTGAAAAACAGAAGAGTCTAATATACTGGGAAATCTCCATGCTGAGCTAGGAAATTTCCATGATGGAAATTTTTAATATATTCTCCGGCTTTAAACTATTCAGGTTGATGAGGCTTGGGGTTTTTATTTAGTGTTTCACGTTGTGTTTGGGGGTTGTGGTTTGGTTTGTTTTCTTTTTGTTTTGTTTGCTTTGCAATTTGCTTAAAAGAATCAATGAATGACTGTGGGAAGGGTTGGAAAATCAGCCAGAGCAAAGGAAACTAATGCATTTGCAGGAGAAACACGTGCAGGACTAGGAAGGCACCTGTAACACTCCTGGTCGAGTCAGAGATAATGGGAACTTGTATTTTAACGAGACGAGAGCTGCCAGCGATGTGGCAGAGGACAGCAGTGACTCCGCAAGAAGCTCTGCAGCACAGCTTTGAAAGGCTGGAGGTTTTGATGCTTTTTCCATAAAAAGCTCAGGAGCCCAGAGGGTGAATATGTCTTTGCCCATTCAAATACTTTGCAAACCACACAAAAAAAGCCGGTAAATAGTGGAGAAATAGTTCTTAAGAGGTACCTGTGTGAGCCTTCAGTTGAAATATCAGGCAGTTCTTGCTGGTACTTTAAACAGAGAGTTCTCAGGGATAGAAAATATAGGAGGGAATTGTCAGCTGTGCTGTAAAAAATTATGATGAGGAGCTCGTAGGAATGAGGGTGGGAGGACAGCAAAGGAAACACATTGGGAGCAGAGCTACCGCCTTTCCTGAATGTTGTACTGAGACGCTGCACAGGCTCCCAGTTGGCTTCTGCAAACCTGTCCTGGGCTGCAGCCTCTGAAGCTCTGCCAGAATTGGACCCAGCTCCCTGCACGTGCCTCGTCCTGTCACATACAGATGGTGGGGCTGCTTCTGCCCGTGTCTAGTGTCAACATCCAACTTGGCCTTGACATTTCAAAATAACAACGTGAAAACAAAACCCTACCAAAACCTAGAGATCCTTTGGCGTACAAAGCCTCCTCCATCCAGAGCGACAAACCAGCAGAAGCAGTTGGTCTTATCACTCACTGAACCAGACTGCAGATTTATTTACATGAGCAGAAATTAGGGACTCATGGAGATGGAGCCATTGCAACTTCATTTTATCAGCCAGCTGATTATGAGTGGTAGGGATGGGGAGGAAGGGAGACAACCTGACCTGCGCCAGGGGCTCTGTCTTTGGTCCAGAGCATGCTTGGGGGGTCAATGCACGGACACAAGCACTTCCACAAAGCCAGCCTAACCCAAAGACAATGGAAGCTTCTTGGCTGGCTTGTTTCTCATGCCCAAAAAGGTGTTTCCTCCCATTGGCCATGTGCTCTCAAATGCGTTCAGGATGTCCCAGCCAGTTCCCAATGTGCAGGAGCTTGAAGGAGACACTGAACTGGGATGAATGGGTGGGGGAGCAGTCTGTTCCTCATGTCCAAGCACACCAAAACAAAAAGCAAACTCCTGGCACAGAAGGGAACTTCACCTCTCTTCCAGCTGGAATAAAGTGTTGCACCAAAATATCAAAGGCCTCATTTAACTGTGTTCCTAAAGGACCTTTTAAACTAGGAGAAGACACTGGTCAGGTGGCAGTGGGTGAGAAGAGGTAGGACTGGTCCTTCTGAGCACCAGTCCTTTTGCCATCATGTTAACTCATGAGGGTATCCTGAAGATTCTCTTTGCTTGTCCATTGCTAAGCCCTAAATACAAATGAACCAAGACATCAGCCCAAGTTGTCTCTAATGGGGAAAGAGCTAAATTGCTGAGCATCTGCTTGGGACATGTGGACTAGAGATGACAAAATCAGAGCTAAATCCTGCTCTGCATTCGCAATTAATGGCGAGAAGTACGTACCCCTCGGGCACAATTCATCTCCCTGTGAAGCAGACATCACACTCCACCATAAGTAAAATTACTGAGCTTAGAGTCTGGCTCTACAACGCAAGTGGGTGGATCCAAACCTCACAGACTACAGAAGTGGGTGACTTTGGCTAGACAGATGGCTTTGTCACTGAAATCTCGTATTAATTTATCTGTCCTTAAATCTGAGTCCATCTGCTGTCTTCTGTGTTAAACACAGAAGGTAAAAGCCACCGTTGGGGTAAGGTCAGTCCTTTTGCTCTGGATTTTCCCAGCTCCTTGCACAGTCCTAGCCTATGTGTACATTCCCCAGGTACAGGAAGAATATGAACAACGTTCTGCTTCCCTCTGGGTTTGATTGCTCAGCTGAGATTGGAACCTTACAAAAAAAAAAACCAAACCCAAAAAACAAACCCATAAAAAACTCTGCTGGGCTTTCAGTTCTTTGCTAATGACAGTGTCTTTTTTATTTTCAAGGATTTCTTTATTATTTCCTCTTCACCACTGCTGCCAAAGGGTCACTTGAGTCATTTCCTCCACCCTGGAGGCAAGCCAAGCTCAGGATCAGATCTCCAAAAATCAGGACCATGACTTTGTATGGGAGATGAGCCAGAGCCCAGGACCTGGTGCCCTAGAGCCCAGCACATGGCTCGGCCACCACTGTGGGATTGGGGCACTCGGGACATGATTTCAGGCTGCTACTCGCCGCATTTCTCCACTTTGCAAACTCATTCTGACCTGAGAGTTCAATTCACCTCCAGCTGGCTGAACCCAAGCCAGGTTACCTACGAAACGGGGCTCACACCTGAACTTTCTGGGCTCAGGGTGTCGTTCAGCCCAAGCAGGGGATACTCCCCCAGGCTGGCTAATTGCTACTTCTCACACACTGCAGATGGAGAGGGCAGAGGGAGGGCGGATCGCTGCTATACGTGATGGCATAGCAAGCAGTCTGACTTTTGGACCTCTTCCTCAGTGGTTTTATTCCTGAAAATTATTTATTAGGATGGTGTGCTAGATTTAATATGCCATGGAAGTGCTCTATGGGTCACAAAAGTAAAAGCTGATGAAGGACCTTCAGCAAATGCTACCAACAGTATTTTGCCCATATTTCCCTCCATGTTCCAAGAGATTTGCTACATTTATATTTGAGTGGGTTTGGGGTTTTTTAGCTCATTAAGAGTTTTACTGGTCTAGGTCAAGTTTTACTGGCATATAGAAACTGTATGTCAAATTTACAACTGAAATATTCGCAGCAGAGGGATTTACATGGAGGCTGAAGTTGTTTAAATAATCAGTCAGTCAAGGAGCAGCCATACTTTCTGGCCAGCTAAAATGAACCCATCCAAATGGGATCAGCTCCAGAGTGGTGCCTGGCCCGTGTAGAGTTAAACTGTTGAACCAAGTGATTGAGAACGCTGAACACCATCAGAAATTGTGATTTTTTTTTTTTCCCCCATGTATATTTCATAAGCATAATAAGGAGCCACATTTGTTAAAGAAGCTGGTGCTTATGAATGATGCACTTGATCGCTGTGCTCTGGTTATCTCAGCGCTTCTCCCAACTGCTGGAAGATTACCCACATTATACATTCCACAGGATTTGTTCCAGCCATTTTCCAAAGTGAATTTTCACTGTTCCCTGTTAATTTGGCTTCCCAAGGAAGCAAGACTTGTGCATTTGAGCACCACGCGTTTGGGTTCATGCTTATGTACCTGCCCCTCCAACACCTCTCGCAGTTGATAAACCTGTTGGGTATCTTCAGCTGAATTTGACAGAGAGATGGAGAACTCAGAAGTGCCAAATTTGTGGAAGTTTAATAAAAGAAAGCAAGAAGACAAAGGGGAGCAGCAAGGAAGACAAAGATTGCAGACTGACCACAACTCCCCTGGGAATCCAGATAGGAATGAGGTCTTGCAAGACCTTCACCAGCAAGGTGAGCCTGAGCTTCTACCCTACAAGACACCAAAGAACACACACATGAAATGCATCCTTATCGCAGACGTTGTTACTACCAAAACTACTGGAGGATTTTTTTCTTTAGAAGTTGTTATTTTAAAGGAATAAGTACCTTGTGGTGCAGCATCAGAAGGAAAACACAGTGAGAGACACCATTACCAGGTGGAGCCGAGCTGAAAGCACTGCCTCCTGTTGTGAGGTACTGAGCGATGGAGAAAGGCAATATTAAACAGAAACAGGCTGTGATATTGGCTCGTGGCCTGAGCACAGACCTGGGAATTTGGAAATCCCAGGATCAAATCATGTCCCTGATAACAACTCTTTTTATTTCCTACAAGCACTTGGGTTTTTGGGTCTTTAGCTCAAAGATGTGGGGATAATAGAGCCTGTCTCACAGGATTGTTCCTGTCCAGCAATATATAATCACTTGATGTGCTCAGAGGATGAAATGTACCCCACCGTGAAATAAAAGGCACCAGCCATCACTCCTGTAAGCATTCAAAGCTTCTCCCTACCTTTGACAGCTGCCATGCTACGACAGAGATCGTTCTGCTCAGCCCCAGCCTCAGAATCCAAATTTAGAATGTGTCCTGTGACAGGAATCATTTACATGACAAAATCTGCCTTTCTCCAGATTCCTCTAATTAAGTCCTGCTTCCCTCGTAGGCGAAGCAGTTATCATGCTGGTGGAGTGTGGAAAAAGCAGCATGTCCATCTGCAGGATGCTCTCCTGAACCCATCAAGATGTAGTTGAGTGCTGGATATCAGTCTGTAGGATGCTTTCCTCAGCCCATCAGGATTTATTTGGGTGCTGGACATGTTGGGGTCAGCCCAGACAGCCAGGTGAGTGCTTCTCCTCCTCCTGCACTGGCTGCAATCCCACCGTCAAGCTGACTGGTAGCTAAGGAGACAGAGAGGAGCACCACCCTTGGGACAATTTTGTAGAGAGATGTGGATGTTGTAAAGATGCATGGCTGTGGGTGCCTGAACCAGAATGGATGTTGGCAAATTTTTGGTATCTCCTGGGTCTTCACTGAGCACCTGGGGTGGAAAGGGCCACCATGCTCAGCAGTAATTGCCATCCTCCATTGGACATGCTGAGTTGCTAATGTGCCAGGCATCTCAGGAACCAAAGCTGTGGTCACACAAACGAATATGAATGTGTCCTTTGCTGATGATTTTAGGAAATTCCATGTATCCTTTAACCTATTCTAGGAAAAACCCCTCCTTACAGATTCATCCTGGGCTCACTGAGGATGTCTCTGAATTACTTGCAGCACAGTGTGGTTTCAAAGATTTCCTTCTTAAATAGCTGCCGTCTCCCCTGCTGGGAAGAACTGTACATCTAACTGGCAGAGGAGCTTCTTCCTCCCACGGGAGGGATGTGCTTGGAGCCTTCGTGGTACTCCCCACCTCTGCAGCTCCTGGGAAGATCAAACCTCACTTCAGATCTTTCACGCTGCAAAGATCCCTCTGCTGAGGCACTCAGTGCTCTCCCAAAGCCGACTTGCTGGTTGCTCCATGTCTACAAGGCTTGGATGGCATGCTCTGCACGCTGACACTGTCCATCTCCATGGCAGGGATCAAAGAGTTCGATGTGCCATCAAGACTCAGAGCACAAGGAGACGGTGGCTGCAGTCATCAGCAAAACACAAAAGGAAGGAAGGGCGGCGCTGGGAGCTCCAAGTGCTACAGCTCGTCTGGCTCCAAAAAGTCTCAATGAGATGGGTCAGTATTTGTTATCTGCTGGTGGCACACCGCCATCACTGCTAGGTCTGGGCGTGATTTGATATTGTCCATATTCCTCCAGACAGGGGCACAGAAGCAGCTGAAGCAAGAATGGTAGGGAAGCTCCAGGAACCACAAGATCATTTGCCAGTGATGCAGTTGGAGACACTCTTCCCGGGGAGCAGCTCTTCCTCCAGCCTCCATGTGCCAGGACAGATCATCTTTCAGATGAGTCACAAAGTCCATGCCCTCAAACCCAGCACTGGCTCCAGCCATGACGCTCTCATGCTCTTCGTGAGGACAGCATGTTCCTCCCTGTCATCCATCCAGGCAGTGACCTGAGTCCTTTGCCCTCCTCTTCATTAATCTTTCCATTGACTTTGTGCTGAGAACCATGCACAGTGTTGTGGTGGGGAGAGGACACATGGGACGTGATGGCCAGTAGCAACATCTGTGGCATGTTGGGTGGAGACAGGGACTCCAAAGTGCTTATCCTCTTGATAAATGAGATGCTGGACCCTTGGAGGCTCTGCTACTCTACCTGCTGGTGTGTGAGGGCTCACAGTGTATTTATCTATCAGGAAATGATAGAACTAGATGGAACTAGATGATCTTTAAGGTCCCTTCCAATCCTAACCATTCTATGAAATGCCTTTGAACCTCTTGCTCATGAACTTGCTGTCCTTCCAGCAGCATCTTTTATGGTGCAAACAGGTCTCCTCTGCCTATTAGCCACAGCATAACATTTTGGACAGTTGCCTCCACTTCCATTGACACAAAGCTCCTGCCAAAGACAACCTGTTGTCCCAAATAGGAGCACATCGGTTTGACCCTCCCAGATTCTGCTCAGGAAAAAGGGGTCATTTGACTCATCTATTTCTGCTGGTTTCCACCAAAATGATCACAATTCAGGGTCTGTTACTGCGTTGGATGCCAACCAAATAACGCTCTTAATCTTGGTAATTGTAGTTTATTAAGATTCTTGGAAACTGGCAAAATGGCTTTCAGAGGACTAAAAAAAAAAAAATCATAATTCCCAAACTCCAAATCAGTGAGGAAATTCCCTCAGTGGATCATGGCTGAAAACAAACATGTTTTTGTGCTTCCAAAAAATCAGCAAGACTAACAGTGCCATTGTTTGTGTAAGGGGGATTTCCACATTTCAGGGAACAGCTTGGAAGCCGTTGCAGCGGCTGCCCTCGGGAGAGCAGGAGATGTGAACCAGCATCAGGAAAAATCACTGCAGGTTAAAAATCATGGAAATTTATAAAATGATCACACAAATTTGTGTCGCATTTTGTTTTGGTTTGTTTTGGTTTTTTTTTTCTCTGTCTGCTTTCTAAACCCTTAGAGGGCATGTTTTCCTGCTTGCCTTGTAGCATGAGGACCACAAATACACCAATCTATTTTTGCCCCTAATAAAAACTCCTTGTCACAAAGCCACGTGACTCTGGGTACTCTTGCGTCAAAGACGGCATGAAATTTCACAAGATTTATAACAAAATTACATGATTCAGCAACACCGAGACCTGCCATGAGAAATGAGGATGCCAACTGGAGAATAACAAGCCTGAGGTTTAAAAGCTGTTCTGGGCTGGGCATGAGGACAACTTCAGGTACAGACTGGATGTCAGGAAAAATTTATTCAGTGTCAGGCACTGGAACAGGCTGCCTAGGGAGGTGGTTGAGTCACCATCCCTGGAGGTGTTTAAAAGATGGGTAGATGGGGTGCTCAGAGATATGTTTTAGTAGTGGACAGGTACAGTTGGACTTGATGATCTCAAAGGTCTATTCCAAAGAAACAATTCTATGACTCTATGATTTTGTTCTGCTGTGTATTGGGAGCAAAGGGGTTCATCTGTTAAGTGTTTGCTCTTGCCATCCTTGCTACCTGAGCAAGGGGAGGTCCGTGCCCAGGCAGCCCAATGGGCTGCAGACCAACAGGCTGAGAGAGTTGGGGCTGTTCAGCCTGGAGAAGAGAAGGCTTCAGGGAGACCTTCTAGTGGCCTTCCAGTACCTAAAGGGGCTCCAGGAAAGCAGGGAGGGACTTTGGACAAGGGCAGGGAGTGACAGAACGAGGGGTGATGGCTTGAAACTGGAAGAGGAGAGATTTAGGTGAGATATTAGGAAGAAATTCTTTGGTGTGAGGGTGGTCAGACACTGGAACAGGTTGCCCAGAGAAGCTGTGGCTGCTCCTCCCTGGAAGTGTTGAAGGCCAGGCTGGATGAGGTTTTGAGCAACCTGGTCTAGTGGAAGGTGTCCCTGCTGCTGGCAGGCAGGGGGGAACTGGGTGATCTTTAAGGTTCCTTCCAACCCAAACCGGTCTATGATTCTATGTCCTCTTCTCCATCCAGCTGTTGTGTTGGAGGATGGATCTGATCTGCCAGTGGTGTGGGTGGGTGCTGCCTCTCTGCAGCTGGTTGCTTTGTGGGAGCTGATTTCCCCTGAAATGTGATCCCACCACAGATGCCTTCATGGTGGGGCAGTGATCTCCAGTGAAAATGTGCTGGCACAACATTGGTGTCTTCTGCATCTCAAGAGAGCATCCACCTCCTGCCTGGGGCTAAAGAAGGTTGAGCAACACAGCAGGACCAGCTGATCCCTCTGGTCTCTTGGCAGGACTTGTGGGATGAATTTTTGCTCTTCCAGTGTCCCCATGTTGCCTCACTCTTGGATCACAGTCCCTTTCCAGATGAAGGACCCCATGGAGACCACCTGCCTGCTGTATCACTCTGGAAGGGCGAGCAGAGAGCACCAGGCTGATCCCATTAACTCTGAAAGGTCTAAAAGCAAGGATCCTGCACATGCTGCTGTTGGTCTGGGAGACAGGGAACACATCAAATCCAGGCTTGGTCAAGGCAAACCCAAAACTTTCTCCTATTTCTAGCCAATATTTCATTCCTTTTAAATACCACAAGACCAAAAACCACCCAAAGAAAGACTCAGCATTTCTTCAGGTCCTCAGGAGTGGAGGGATCTCAAGAGGGACTTGTTGCTGTTTCAGGGTTCTGCCTAAGACAGGGACCAAAGACAAGGCAGGGACAGAGCCCTCTGGCCAAGGACAGAGCCATGGGGACAGCAGGCACAGAATGAGGTAGGGTGAGAAGGAGAGGGGAGAAGGAGTCAGAAATCTGTCTTGTCTTGCTGGCCTTCATCTGTCCATGTGGATGGATGCTATCACCCTAAATGTTGCAGTGAGATATTCCAGCCTCAGTTGATTGCCTGGTCTGATACCATTTGGGACATTACCATATCCCTGGGCTGGGCTGCCTGCCAGGAAAACATGACTGAGAGGGTGATAAGAAGGGTGCTTTGCGGGGAAGGAGATGGCATCACTGCTGACAGGAATGTTACTTCATCCTCTCTGAGTAAGCACCATGTGGTCACCCCGAAACTGGAGCGGTGGCTTGGCACGGGGTGACACAGGGAGCCCTGGGGAGTGAAGGCAGTGTCACATTAGTCCTGTCACCACAGATGAACCTGTGACAAATATCTGGTGGGATGGTGCAGGCACTCATGATGTGCTGCTGGGACATTTGCTCTGTCTTGCTGCAGGCTGGGAGTACAGAGTGTGGTGGTTCTTGGACTGACAGCATGAAACCTCTGCCCTACCATGTTCTGTACGGTGCATCTGGGTGATGCAAGGTCCTTTTGGGGCATGGGACAGAAGAAATCATTGCTGTTGATACTTACCAATAACAGACACGTATAATCCCTTAATTTTAGTACTTAAAAAAAAACCAATATGAAAAATGCAGCAGATAGATAGATAAACTCAGCAGCTCACACCCAGGCACATTTGTGGTGGAGGAACCTAACCAAGCAAAGGCCAGCAAACACAAGGTGGGAAGACCCTGGCTTAAAAATATCTGTGCAACCTGCAACGATCCATCGTGTGTGGGTGGATCCTGATAGCCCTCAATTAAGCACTCCCATGCTATTTTTTGCACTGAGCTGCTGCCTCGTTTGGTGCTCAGGATGTGCTGTGCTCAGTTAATGAGCAGCTAATCAGCGTTGCTCTTTGTCTGTTCGCT